>NW_021637324.1:0-57226 GCF_004799145.2 Neltuma alba
TTCTCAGTAGCCTCCTCTTAGGTTTTGGCTAGCTTAGGATGGGATCTCACATGATTGGTTCGTTACTCATAACATGCCGACACAATATTTAAATTTTTGTTACCAACGAGAGTTGGTCTAAGTAGTAAGCAGCTTAGAATTACTTAAGTGAGGTCTCGAGTTTGATCCTCAGCGTATGCAGAAATCCCTGTTGGGAGATTTACTTACCACAGCCAGGTGCACGACGCGGGTCAGATCTAATATAGTCGGAGCAAAAGTCCAGTAAACTGAGTAGGCAACCCAAAAAAAAACAATATTTAAATTTTTGTTAGTAAATGTGCCTGTATTTAATGTCTGATAACATCAAATAATATTGTTAGTATGAAATTTCTGATGACACATTTCACAAAATGAATAGTGCTATCACGAGAACCACACAAAACATTTCTAAGACGGTGCTTCTTACAAAACTGAAAAAATTATATTGGGAAAATGATTCATAAGTGCAGGTAAGCAATCATTAAGCACTATGTTTTTCTGGTGGGTAACTAGCTAGTCCAATTTCATCAACGTTGAAATCCAATTACGTATAGCTAACTTTCTTTTGAAAGAACAAAAAAAAAACAGCACACACGTGTGCATCCCTCCAGAACTCATCAGCCCACTCACCCCCACAAACAAAACGACGTGTCGTTCTTAGATTCACACACGTATCACGTACCTCCCCTCACATTTGCGTACATCCATCAACCTCATTGCAAGTAAAGCTCAAATTTGTATCATCATCATCATCACCTTCATCCCTAACCCTTCAGAGATCTCAGAACTAAGTGATTTACCATAACCCTGAGAACAACATGGCGGAGACGCAGGAGGTTCGAGAAAGAAACGGTGAGAAAAAACCAGAGGAAAAGAAGTAGCAGCAGCTCCATTGAAGGCTCTGAATCACGTGTCGAGGGTTTGCAGAGACGTGAAGGAATCGATAGAGTTCTACACGAAGGTGCTAGGGTTTGTGGAGATAGAGAGGCCTCAAGTTCTGGATTTTGAAGGAGCTTGGTTGTTTAACTATGGAGTAGGCATCCATCTGGTTCAGTCTCAGGATGATGAGAAATTGCCTTCCAAAACTCACCAGTTGGATCCCCAGGACAATCATATTTCTTTTCAGTGTGAGGACATGGAAGGAATGGAGGAGAGGTTGAAGAAGATCAATGTGAAGTACATGAAGAAGACGATGGAAGCAGAGGATGGGACAGTAATGAATCAGTTATTCTTCAACGATCCTGATGGTTTCATGGTTGAGGTTTGTAACTGTGAGGATCTGAAGCTTGCTCCTTCTTCTCCTTCTTCTCTCAGCAAACTTAAGCTTCCCTCCGACCACCACACTCCTCCCGTCGAAACCAACCACGCCACCGCCCACCGCCATGCAAAATAATAATCGCCACTCTAGCTTGTCATTATCTTTCATGATTCATTTTCATTACATATATCTGTTCCTTTGTTCTTTTATGTCTGTTCATGTTTGTTTCTCATTTCCATCTGCTGTTCGAAGGAGGACAAAAAGAGGGAAAACGACATAAATTCTAAGGTTTTGAGCTGCCTCTGTATTCTTAGGTTTTATTTTTCTTAGGAATAATTTAGTATTCTTTCGAACTCTTCTCGTGACAAATATCTATTTGTATCATGAATATCTCCTTTCCTTTCCTTTTTCATTTTTGTCTGTGTCTCCGAGGTCCATTTCGGCTATTTTTCAGTTGCTTGCTATAATTTCTTTTTCTTCTTTTAAAAAAAAAGATTTGTTAATGAAAAGAAATGAGAAACAAATTAAAAAACAGAATTTTTGCTTGAGCTCAAACTAACAGGATAGCTAGCCTAGGAGGCCAAGTGGCTCAACTCTTTGGATGAAAAGAAGATTTGATAACTAAAGTTATAGTTTATTTAAATTTGTAAGTTTTTAACATATAAAAAGCCTAAGCTGCAAATTTTAACATAAAGACAATATATGTAAATTTAGTTTTGTAGGAAAAATTGTAAACAGAGAATAAACCTACTTTATCTTGAAATTCATGAATTTTAAAACACCGAAAGTTATAGTTTATTTAAATTTGTAAGTTTTAACATATAAAAAGCCTAAGCTGCAAATTTTAACATAAAGATAATATATGTAAATTTAGTTTTGTAGTAAAAATTGTAAACAGAGAATAAACCTACTTTATCTTGAAATTCATGAATTTTAAAACACCGAAAGTTATAGTTTATTTAAATTTGTAAGTTTTAACATATAAAAGCCTAAGCTGCAAATTTTAACATAAAGACAATATATGTAAATTTAGTTTTGTAGTAAAAATTGTAAACAGAGAATAAACCTACTTTATCTTGAAATTCATGAATTTTAAAACACCGAAAGTCTAAAATATCTTGATCTGATTTATTATTTTTATTTTGTATGTCGTCACGGTGTCATGATTAAAATGATACTTTAGAAAATTTAAATTAGTTAAATAGCTAACTTAATTAATTTTTTTAACTACTTAAATTAGTTAAATAGTTCTAAAATCAAGGATTAGAGGTAGTTTGTGTGTGTATATATATGGGTGCTTTATATACATACATATATACGCAGATATATCATCTTACTTTAGCCTCCTTGTTTGGAAGGTTTTCCATGTATTGGAAATTTCAGGAGTAATATTGCAGAATGGCTCTTTAAACGGCTCTAAATTAACTAAAATTATCACCTTTACGAAGAAGGAAAACAGCATGAAAGTTGATCGAGGTGATGAAATGAAGTGAGACATATTCATAATATGTAAAGAAGAAGAGGAAAACTAAAGGATTTGGCGCGTACACAGGGTGATATGATCGATCTGCAGTAAAAAGAAACATCAAAATTTCCATTTATAGAAATTAAAGGTTACAAATACGACGCACGCACGCAATACGATAATATTGATGATAAGGAAACCTGCAGTAGCATATATAGGCAAATAACGACAGAAGAAAAAAGCAAAATAAAACTACTGTTGATGATCCCGCTTTGGTGTGTGTGTGTGTGTTGGTCGATGATCATAAGAGTCTTTCTAATAATGGAAAGTTCCACAGAAAGAATGCAACCAATTGGCCATATATATGTCTCTATCCCCCACTTGTTCTCTTTCTCTTCTCCCTCATAATAAGTTGATATGTATATTTAATCCGAGAAACTCAGACAGGACAATCCTTAAACTCAGCAACATTAAGGTTATTATTCCCATCATCAGCAACAACGATTCCCACTGGGTCTGGAAACACCTCACTGCTTCCTCTCTGGTTCATTCCCACCACCACCTCCTTCACTGCCTCCATCCCCACCTCTTTCTCTCCTTCCATCATCTTCTTCCCACCATCTCTGTATATCCCATACAACACCATCTGCATCAACCCCAACGCAAATCCCAGCACATTCGGCACCTAGATATACAAATAAATTATCTAATTATACCAAATGGCGCACACATATATTTATTCAAAGGTTAGGTAAATTAGTCTGGGACATATAGAGGAGAATGTCAAATATGAGCAAAAAAGTATATTCATATCTTATACTACCTCCGGTCTTTAATACAAGACCTCACTTAACTTTTTTTTTGGCCTAAATATAATACATCAATCTATTTGTTTCTCATATTAATCCTTTTTTTATTCAAGATAGTCCTTCTAATAATGATAGTTCTAACCAATAAACTTGATTAGTAAGGATATCTTAGAAAAGACAACACCTATTTATTACAAATAACTAACTTAACTTATTTCTTTAATTTATTCAAATTAGTCAATTAGCTCTTATATTTAGAGGCAAAGGTAGTATTTAGGATCAAATGCAACCTCACTTTCATATTAGTAAGTGGAGGGATATATATATATATATATCTCTCTCTCTCAAATCAAAGTTTATGCATATATATATATATATGAACTTACAGCAACGCATATGTCCCTGCGGAAGAGGCCATAAGCAAACCACATGACCGCACTCAATGTGAGGAAAAATGAGAGGGTGAATGGCATATACTTTACACTCTTTGTTCTAACAACTTGTGCCTGCAAAACACAGATTCAATTTAATTGAAGTGAAAGAGAT
Organism: Neltuma alba; assembly: GCF_004799145.2. NCBI lineage: Eukaryota > Viridiplantae > Streptophyta > Magnoliopsida > Fabales > Fabaceae > Neltuma > Neltuma alba. Next base: position 4,097 of record NW_021637324.1, read on the forward strand.
ATATGGAGAGGACTTGAACATGTAATTGGTTTCATGTTGGAATAGCTTCTGCTGGAACCATTGAGTTACTGACTGACCATGATGCTGAGAGGAGCAGCGAAGACACAGACAGAAATGGAAACGCAAATCCAACCCAGCACATGAACACGTAAGGCAGCATCATGGATAGCAAATTGCGTCACCAACATGATCAAACCGAACGACCCCAAGTTCATGGCTCCTATCAGCTTAATCGTCAACTTCTGCAACACCAAATCAAATTATTAATATTCATTAAGTAAGCAATTAAGATCATGGTGTGTGTGTATCACATACCCTGGCTTCCCTGGGGGCATATGTGATGAAGGCGAGGATGTAGATGACCTCAATAACGCAGCCGAATGAGTTGATGGTGATGAGCAAAAGGGCGTGGGTCTTGAGGTAGGCATAGTAGAGCCAAAGCATACAACTGAATAACGCCACCAGGTACGGGATTGACTGGAATCCTTCCGTCGATTTCTTCTTGTATATCCGGTAAAATGTTGGCCTGTCCTCATTTTCATTTTTCCAAATTAATCTCATATCATCATTCATTAATATACCGACCTTAAAATCCTTCCACATTATTACACACACACACCCACACACACACATATATATATGATAGTTCCGAAAACTTAAGGGTGTTTGTGGGGGAGAAGAAGTTATATACTTACAAAGGTGCCAAAAATACCAGGAAGGATATGAAGTTCCCTGCGAATCCAAACACGAGAGAACTATTTAAGCACTTGGCTGTGACAGAGCTATAAAAATAAACAACTACCAATGTACAGGAGATGTAGGGTCATTTTGGATTAGAAATTAGAAAAATAGTTTATTATCAATTTGACTTTTAAAAAAGTTAAATTAGATAATGTGAATTATGTTTGGATTGAATTTTATAAAAGTTAGTTTGAATAAAATGTTGTTTGGATTATGATTGAATAAAAATAAGTTTAGTTTGCATAATTATCAAAATGGGTATGAGATTTATTAGATAATGAAAAATAATAGAGACATTAATTTACATAATACAATAAATTAAATTAGTAAGTTTAGTTTCTAAAATTACCCAAATGAGTATGAGTTTTATTAAATAATGATAAATGATTAAGAAAATAAATTTACATAATAAATAAATTTAAATTATTTTAATGTGGAGAAGCAAAATTTCATCACTGAAATATATTTTTAAATATTATTTTAATAATAAGAACCAGCATGAAAAGCTTTTGAATAATGAGAGAATGAGAGAGAATAAAGTAAGGGAAAGAGTGAGAAAATATGATAGTGTAATAATTGTTTTCAATTGTATACTCCTACCAATCACAAGCACGGTAAAACTCAAAATAAGCTACTATTAGGAGCATATCAATTTGTGTGATTCAATCCTATTTTTTAGCCATAAGTGGGATGGCCTAAAAACCCCACCAAACACCTATAAAATTTACAATCGTACTTATGATATCAAGAAGCCACTTTTGGGCTTCAAAACGCCAAGCCAAACACACACGTAGAATTCTCCAGTTAAAAAAATTCATCAATTAGAAGTAAAGGCTACAAAACATACTGCATCATGACCCACAGGAGAAGCCTATCCTAAAAGACTAGTTGGTTAGGGAAGTCCCCAAACTTAATAAATAAACCCCGCTTTCCTTATCAAGTTACCAGCGGAGGACTCACAAAACCCTTCCCATATATAAGTCACTTTTAATTTGAAGCACAGGGAGTTCAACTACAAGATAGAGAGAGAGAGAGAGATTACTACAAAGATGGAAAAGTAGAAAATTTAAACCAACTGGTATAAGAAATTCCAGAGCCAGAAAAGAAAAACAGACAAACTCTAGAAAGAGAAAGGACCACATATATATACCGAGGATGCCAAAGGTAAGGGCCAAAGTATGTTGAGAGCTCATGATGGCCATGTTAGCTAGCTATTTAGGATCTCGAGCTAATCTCAGGCGATCGAGAGCACTACTATATTGAAGCTTGTGGCCTGGGATGCGGCTATTCGACACCCCAGTTTGTGTATATATACACACGCACGCACACACAGAGAACGAGGAAAACGTAGGGGGATAGATATCGAGAGAGAAATGAGGAGAGAAAGGAGGGTATTTATAAAGAGAAAGTGATTGAGTAGGGGAGGAGGAGAACGTGAAGGAGGAGGGGGTGGCACATGATGATGGATCTTACATCAAAGTTATAACAAATTGGTGATTGTTTAGGACAAGTTAGTAGGAGTTATTAGCAGCCATACATAATTTCATACGTAGGTTATACAGAAAGAGGTCGGAGAAGCCAAGGGGGTTGTGTTTGTCTTTGTCGTTCACGTGTCACCTAAACCAAATCTCTCACTTACTTACTCACACCTTCTCATTCTCTGCTTCCTGACATAACACGCCTCCATCACTCCCCAAAATTTCTTCCTTTCTGTTTCACCCTTACTTCCTCTTTCTTCCCCTTATTTCTGGACTGCCCATGCGTTATTATTCAACTTTATAACTCCCCCCGCCTCATTCCCCATGTTTTTTGGTTCGCCCAAGTTAAATATTTTCCTAACCGTAATTTTGACTCAGTTATAATTCAGTCATTTAACGTCGACTTTGTGTAACTCAGTACTTATCGTTTTGGCTCTACAGAAACTAGGTCCTTGAATTTTAACTTATCTAAATCATTTAAAACTTTGGTTTCTAAATTTCGTGAAATATGTAATTTTATTTTATAAAACATAAAGACTAACAATTTAAATTGTTAAACTATACAGGAATTGAATCACATCGTGTAAACGCTGAAGGATTGAGTTAAAAGTTTAAGGACTGAGTTATAACTGATTTAAAATTTTGGGAATGAAATGGTATTGAGTCAGAATTTATGAAACAAAAGATTAATTTTTTTTTTCTTTTTGCTTTTTCAATCACATATGTTGCTACTAACATTTTAGGGTATTAAAAATCCGAGCCAATCATTAAGTTGATGGAGGTTTGATCAAAAAAACTTAAACCGACCATGTGATTAAACTAGTCGTGACTATTAAATTAATATATTTTATATTTATTTATATTGGATCTTCGTAAACTTTTCTGTTTATGAATGGCTTTCTGTTGCATTATTCTGTTTTTTAATATCAAAATACAATATATTATTGACGAAATGTTTCTTATTCGACTTTTTCTGTAATAACCCCTTAAACTTTTAGCTTTATGTATATAGATGATTTTAAAAATTTTAAGTGATGTGTAAATTTTATGTTAAATCTAAATCCTATCTTAGTGAGAGTTATTCACATAAATGTTACAGGTTTAGGGAAATTTTTGTAAAATTTAAGGTGAAATATTATTATATAGATGACAAAGTTGCAGCTAGTCCTTTAACTATATATTTTAATTTTAAATTTTAAATTTAAAAAAGTGTAACTTCAATCCTTATTTAATTTTAAATATACACGCAGTATCATAATTAGCAGAGCGATTTCTTACACAAACAAAAGCAGAAATAAATGGGAAACACCAACATATAATCACGTTTTAAGAGCGTTTGGATAGATTCATGTTTTACTTCTTCCCATGAATTTCTGTAATTTGCTTTTAATTGGATAGCGTCAAACTCACAAAAAGAGTGTCCAGACTGAAATAACCAAATAAAAAGGGAAATAAGTGAATTTTGGAAATCTTGCTCCGTTTTCTTGGGGCCGGAGAATACCCCAAGTGGAGGAGATGAGGTTTCAATGGCGTAAGCCAGGTTACCAGGTATGTAGAATTAAATAATTAATATATATATTTCTTTATTTTGTGAGTTTCAAATATTATTTTATTAATAGTTCACTTAGAAAAATATATACTTTTTTTTAATGATTAAAAATTGGCCCCACACCTCTCATAGTAATCAGGTGAGTTGGGTTAGATTATCATGGTTAGGATATACTTTTAGGTTTAATTATTTAAAGAGTACGCATAAAAATATTTATATATTACCTACTAACAAAGTCTTTATATTGGTACCGTGATTTGAACTTTTGATCTTATAAGCTATAATGAGTAAACCTTTTACTTGGTGGACCAATCTTTATTTGCATCATGGTCAATTTTTATGTGAAGATTATGTTTTTTATTGTGACTTTTTATTTTAAAAAATTTGGGTGATTACTTGTATATATCTGAACAAAATTTCAGATGAAACATTATTTTTTTCAATAATAGAACGACTTGTCATATATAATATAATCCAAAAGTGTTTGCGATGAAGCGATGTTTTTTTTATATTAAATTAAAATTTTGTAATCAATTTTTTTCACAAAAATTTAAGCACTATATTAAGCGACAATTTATTAAGTGATGACAAGGGATTGCCGGAGAATGTGAATATGAGAAATTCACAATTTCACACTAAACTTGAATTGAACAAAAACGTCCCGACCGGTCCCCGACCGGCCAGTTTTGGAAAGCACCTGCCCCGGCCGTGCAATATCAAAATCATTCACCTTCTTAGTTCTTAACTCCCCTCTTCCTTTGTTAACAAAATACTACTACTTTGTCCGTTTTTAAACATAATAGCTAGGAAAATAGTATGTAGGCATTACAATAATTAATTATTTAAGTTAATTATTTATAATGACTATGTGTTTGTTTTTTTTAAAAATACTTGTTTTAATTATTTGCATTAGAAACTGCTTTTTGATATATGATAGGAGACAAAACCTCGAGAGAGTTTAGGAAAAAAATTATAATTTTGGAAGATAAAGTAATGAAAGTCTTAGATATATTCAGGATAAAAAAAAGTCTCTTTAATTAATAACTCTTGTATTTGAGATGAGAAGGAGTACTAGAAGACATTTTTAACTAAAACATACGAATCAAGAAAAATGGTTAGATAGCTAAGATTCTAGATTTGTTCAACTTTACCCTTTTTAATACTACCAATCATTAATTATTTGTTAAGTAAGGGATAAGTAATTTTGATATGTATACTCTGAGGACAAAGTGATTAACATAGGATTTTATAAAATATGTCTCACATATTTGAAAAATATATAGCAGTAGCAGTATAAATTATGTAACCAAATTACTCCTTTTTTCCAATTTGGGCTCACATAATTATTCTTTTTTTTTTTTCATTCACTACATATGTGAATTTAATTATTATGTTTTTTTTATCATAGTCAGACTAGTAAATGAAATAAATCAGTATTTTGATTAATAATCATATGGTATAACAACCAGAAAGACAAATGGGACCAAAACATATGTTAAGGATAATATATAAAGACATGTGAACAATAGACTTTTTGTTTCTCCATTTGTATATAAGCATGAACTTGACAACAAAACACACATTATTTTAGGTGTCGCTGGGAATTCTGGCATGCTCTCATCATATCATCCTTAAAAAACAAGCACGCATGCATATAAATTAACAAATCACTTTGTAAATTAATTGTATATACTAATAGATTAAGAGGATTATTTAATATATAACATCAGATACACATGATGAATTATTATTGCATCTCAATCTAATCCTTTTAGTTTCTAGTCAAAATCAATATGATTCTCTCATGATCAGCTCACTTATGCAACAAACTCTATCCATTTGGTTTATACCATGTTATGTACCCTAATTAACAAAGTTGGCTTTGTGTGCGTGTGCTATATTTTTCCTGGAAGAATGACAATTAAGGATCCTATAGAAAAATTAATACAAAATAAGCACCTGTTTACTACTGAAATTTCAAATTTTATTAATCTAACTTCTGTATATTTACAACTTCTAAGTTCTTATTTTACATTAATATTCTTATAAATTAATGTTCTTCATAGTCATTCTCCCTACTTTTTCCCTACATGTGTTTTATTGTGGTAAAGTATATACTCTCATTTATAAAAAAAAAAAAAAAGACAAAAAATACCTGTTGAATTTTAAAAAGACAGATAGTTCATGCTGACTATATTCTTTTGTATTGGTTTTGACATGTTAAAATCACCTATTTGTCATTTTGAAATTTAACAAGTGTTTTTTTATAATTTTTTTATTTATAAATGAAGCAACGGCATTTTTTTTGAGTCTCTAGGAAGCTCTTGACAAATCATATCTCTGTAACCCATGAAGAAATAATGTGCTACATGTTACTCATAGTTCATATAATACAATAATTTGTTATGGATTTTATATGCTTCCTCCATTAAAAAATTATTCTTTTTTTTTGTTTTAAAACTTTTGTTAACTTATAAATGCAAGGTATAGTCGATAGCCATTTTTTTTTAATTATATCCTCATTTAGTGATTATCTCGATAATTATTTTAACCACCTATAATTATCTTTTTTATTATCATGTTTTCTTTTAATTTATCATCCTCTACTCTTCTATTACTCTTATTTTTCCTTCTCTTTGGTTCCCCCCCCCCCGGCTAAATTAGCATTAAAGTAAGTTTCATTCCAAGCTCTACAAAGATACCTCACGTCGTCGATGATCCATCCAAAGTAATTAAACTAATCAATCATTTACATACCAGAGGCAAGATAGCAAACTAATTAATTAAGTTACTAATACCTTTGGTGCAATAACAACATATACCATATTCTATATTATTTTTATTGTATTATATATATTATTATTATCTCTAATCTCTTGATCAAGAGCTGAGAGAAGTCCAAATTAGAGAAGCTACTACCAACAAGATCTTTGTTTTATGATGTGAAAGACACCCTGATGGCTAGTGTGCTTAATTATTGCCGTTATAATTAATTCTTCGATTTCATTACTATCACACTCGATATAAATGCAGATGAATTACAAATAGATTAATTTATGTAGAGGCTACTCAAAAAGAACAATCCCTAGTCTTACCTTTAACTTTAATTATTCAAAAGAATTGTAACAATATAATTAGAGCTTAAAACATCTAATACTGAGCCACAAAACATTCCAATCTTAAAACATCTAACAACATAAAATTAAGATCATGAAACCCAACCTAGAACTGATAATCCTATATCCCTTTCTGCCCAATGCATGCACACACATCTACTGGAATGAAAATAAACAAATTAAAGCATCCACAATACTGATATGGGACGATTGTAGCACACCATATATATATTTAGGATGCCAACAATTATGAAATTTTTCTGCCGGCTTATTACCCATAACATTTAGATACCCGAAATTATATATCTCCACACACATTTTGAAAAGAAATTAACATCCCAGTTTGTCTTTTTGATCGAATTGAGAGTCTTTGATGTGACTTAAGGGTTGAAAGGGTTAGGAGGAAGTGGAATAACAGGGAAATTTTGGTAAATTAAATGAAAAGCTTAAAATCTTGTCATATCAGCACCAGATAAATCTAGCTAGTTGTAGGGACTCAGCCAATGTTGGACAACAATAATGACTTTTAGATTCAGATTTTGGAATACGACTAGCATTGAGTGAGTGATATGATTAGCATGGCTCAGCCGACATCGGATGAGCCATGATAATCATATCATATACGACTGTTTTGTGGATTGATAAGGATTTCTATTTTGGCAACTAGGGTTTCAAATTGCTTATGATGGTAATTTGTAGTTTATCACTATATGAAGTTTGCTCTTGGTTATGAATTTAATGGGTGGAATCTGAGGTTCTTTGCTTGTTGGGCCAAACCCTATGATAAAGTGTTGAAATTTGGGGATTATGCCGTGAATAATCTTGATCTGTCTATTCGAATATGATTTTGGTATTGGTGGATTGAAAGTTAGTGGTCTTTGATTTTTGGTGAATTTCCTGTGCAAATTTCCATTACGTGGAGTTGGGATTGGCTTTGTTTTAAATGATTGATAGTGATATTCTTCATAGATACCATCAATTGAATATTTTGGATTCTATATATGGAACCTTTTGGACATTTTGGATCGTAGAATTATAAGTGTCTTTTTTTCTCCATTAAGCACAAGGATCTTTCTATTGAATCCAACTTCGGGGGTGTTTGGCATTCTTAAAACCGCGGTTTCAGAAGCATTTTTCCGCAAAACGAGGTAACCTTCTCCACATATTTGCTTGGTAATCCGTAAAAACACTTTTGAAACCATGGTTTGGTTTCTACCCAAACACTCTCGAATCTACTAGACTTAATTTTTATTGATATGTTAAGTTCTTTTTATTTTCTTAAACTTGAATTTTGGTGATTCAAAAGTTATTGGGCCCTATAGGCATTGATTTTGGACTCGTGACCCAACTTTGAAATTGGATTATTTTGAGTTAGAAGTGCCTATTCTCTTAAAAGGTATAAAGGAAATATAGCACCTTTTTATCTTAATTCTAAACCTCTTAACCAATATGGATTGTGTCTAATGTAAAGGGTTACTCTTAACAATGTATTAAATAGAATTATCTTCAATAACATGACACACATGTGGAGAAAAAAATTATTAACCCCTTATCACCCTTGAAGTAACCTAAGGCTACCATTAATATCAATGGAGAAGGAAGATGGAATAAATAGCTCAAAATAGCCCATTAAATGAGTGTATTTTAGTCATTTTATAAATTTTTTACATTAATTAATCAATAATCATTTCTTAACCCGTGTGCTATCATTTTAAATAACTGTTTCCGAATGCATGGATGAGATATCTCCTTGAACACATTGCTTTCTACTTTATTAATCAAACAAGTTCGGAGTGATTTTGCATTACTACTAACTTATAAATAGTATGGTTTATTATACATTTTTTTTTGGATAGAAGGTCTATTCTACATTTTAATTTTATAATAGGTTGATATAGATACATTAAATACATACAGAATTAATAAAAATATTATTTATTACTGTCTCTATTTCTTAATATAAAGAGCAAGTTGATGATTAGGTTTGATCTTAAACATAATATTATTCAATATACTTTATCTCTTATATTTATTATTTTTTCAAACTAATTTATTTTACTTATAAACTGATACAATTTAGTGTAGAAGTATTTTAGATAGATTTTACCATATTTATTATAATTAACTAGTTTATTTGATTTTTTGTTGGATACAACTAGTTTATTTGATTTTTTAATCTATTTAAATCAGGCAAGTAATTTTTATATTAAATATCAATCAATATTATTTATTAAGTTGGGAATGGATGATGTAATTAACAAAACTCTTGAAGTCGACATTTCTATTTCTTTCGGCAAATTCATCCCCAAAAAAGAAAAAAGAAAAAGAAAAGAGAAAGAAAAAAGAGAAAAGCTCCCTTAATCGCATATTATGTCCGACACGTCAAGCTCTAATTGGTCCATCTGACGATGCCTGTAATTCCCTTAAGGGGTTAGGATCTGATGCAGCGTCTCTAACGTACACCCCTCATACACCAGCTCCGACAGTTGTCCATCTCGGACAAAGTTACCCTTAGTCCCTTACCTTTGGTCTCTCTGATCCAAAGCCCGAAGTTGTGCCTCTCGCACAAAGTTGAAGAAATTAACTCAGAAAATAAGCTCGAACACGCTTCCATAGCCCTCGTTAATGCAAAATTTGATATTGAAACACAGAAACGGAAGCGAAGGATAATAAAGAGGAAGGCTAGGAAGAAGAAGAAGTAGTAGAAGGGCGAAGCGTGAGAGAGAGTGTTTTCCGCCCTCTCGCTCACACATTTCACAGATCAGATCGAAATCTGCCCAATTGTTAGTTTCGCAATTTTCCATCTCTAAGATCCAATTTTTTCTTTTGCTGAGTGAGCACTTGAATTTGTTTTTAGTTGGGGGCGATTAGGTTTTTCCGAATCCAATGGCGTGCATAAAAGGGGTGAATCGATCGGCCTCTGTGGCTCTGGCGCCGGACGATCCTTACATGGCGGCCGGAACCATGGCGGGGGCGGTTGATCTGTCATTCAGCTCCTCTGCCAATCTTGAAATATTTAAGCTTGATTTTCAGTCGGATGATCAGGAACTGCCTTTGGTCGCCGAGTTTCCTAGTTCCGAGCGGTTCAATCGTCTATCTTGGGGGAACAACAGTTCTTCGTCTGAAGGTTTTGGTCTCGGCCTTATTGCCGGTGGACTGGTTGATGGGAACATTGACATCTGGAATCCCCTTACTCTGATCCGGTAATTGAGTTTTGCTTTAGAGCCTTGTTTCTTGGTCGACCTTCGAAATTGAATGTCGTCGAGGATGTTTCTTCCTTTATTTTATTCTGTTTTAGTGTTTTTAATGAGGGGACCTGCCGTTAGAGTTTCAAAAAGACAATTTGAAACTTCGTCTTTCAGTTTGTTACTGGATCCACGCTAAATGGCTTTCAAGGATTATGAACTGATTAGCGCTCCGCCTCTAGATGCATAAATTAGATACTTGTTAAAAGTTAAGTAATTCAGGAATGGAGTGCGATGAAGATATATAGGATTATAAGCTCTTTATGCTGATTGCATTCAACTAGATATTTGGCAACTTTCATGTATTGTGATGCTCTTCCGTGTAGTGCATTGAAGATTTCTGAATAATTACTTGATGTCTTGTTATTTTGAGTTAGAATAGGAATTTTGTTTGATATTGTATTGCCGCTAATTGTATACCATGCATTTTGCCATTGTAATTCTTTCAAGTTTCTTGTGCTTTTGTGTTCGTTCGCTGACCTTTCTTTTTGACGGCGCATGTTGAAAAAAATTCTTTCAACTCCTCCAAGAGTAGGTTTGGTGGGAAAATATGGAAGGAAAAGAGATGCAGATTAAAATTATAAACAACAATATATCGTCGAAATATTGCACCGTTGTTTGAAAATCGTTCTAAATTTGATTTGTTGTGAATTTAATGTTATTTGTTTTCCATTTTTGCTGAGCAATTAGATGGATGGTGGTCTCTTTCCGGGCGACGTGAGTGGGCATTGATTTTAATACTGGCTATTTTACTTCTATTAATTGATAATTGATCCTAACTCAAAAATGATGTACTTTCAAATCATTATGTATTTTATGGTTGTCTTGAAAATAAAGGATAGCCATTGACCTTTGGAAACCAAAGGGTGCATGATTGCTAGTTTGGAGATTCTCTTCGATTTGATTTAAATTATTGATCCAAAGATTCGTAAAACTGAATGTTTGGTTCTATGATTTTTTTCATTTGAAGGTTGCACACAAATTTTCCTGTTTTTCTAATGAACTTACTTTTTTGATTTATTTTCTCAGTTCGGAAGCAAATGAAAATGCTTCTGTTGCACACCTTGAGAGACATAAAGGACCTGTAAGTTTTCTTTTCCTATTTGAATGAGCCTGCAGTTCGTAAATGCTCTTCCTCATCTAGACTATGTATTATTTTCTTGAACTGTTGAAAAAAAAATGCTACCTCTGAATTTTATGTTTCAGGTTCGAGGTCTTGAATTTAATTCTATTGCACCAAATCTTCTTGCATCTGGGGCTGATGATGGTGAAATTTGCATATGGGATTTGGCCAATCCTTTGGAGCCCACTCATTTTCCGCCACTCAAGGTCAGATTTCCTTCCTTTGAGTGCGTACCTGTGAAATGCCAGCGTTTTACTAGATAAATCTGTGCTCTATCTTTGAATGTCTGTCCTTTTTTTTTTTTTTTTATTTATATAGTTTTAAGGATGAACCAGCACATCTTAGTGTATATAATTACGGTGCAGGGTAGTGGATCTGCTAGCCAGGGGGAAGTTTCATTCTTATCATGGAATAGTAAAGTCCAGCACATTTTAGCATCAACATCTTATAATGGGACCACTGGTGAGAAAAGATTATCAAAATTTTCTTTACATTATTCCCAACCATATTTTGGTTAGAATCCTAGATTTATTTTATTTCATTTTTTTTGAACATTTTGAATTTTTCCAGTGGTCTGGGATCTAAAGAAGCAAAAGCCAGTGATAAGGTAAATTGATGGCTAATTATTGATTCACCATCTTTTGCTTTTGTTTTGTAAAGGGCATGCAAAATTTTTGATAACCTGGTGTATCATATTTGAAATGACAGCTTTTCAGATTCAGTTAGAAGACGGTGCTCAGTTTTACAGTGGCATCCTGATATTGCCACACAGCTTGTTGTTGCATCAGATGAAGATGGTTCTCCTACTGTGAGGGTATAAAATTTGGGGATGAAGTAACTATTTATTTTGTTGACTGATAAGGTTTGACCATGTGAAAATATTGATGCAGCTTTGGGATATGAGGAACATAATGACACCAATAAAGGAGTTTGTGGGACATACTAAAGGTATCGACAACTTCCGTTAGTCAAGTTACATATAATTCTTTGCAAATATTCCATAGGCATCACTTGTTTGCTTCTTTCTCTATGTACACCGAGCCATCAATGCTAGACTCTTGGTTGCCTTTTTCCCACCATCTTTCACTTGCACACACATGGAAAAAACTGAGAATTGAAAAACAGGACTAGGTAGATGGTTAAATTTTTTATCATTGCTTTCTCTTTCCATGGACCTTGATTTAATCTCTTGACGTGAAATGAATAAACCAGAGATAGATGGTGTTAGATAGGTCTGGGTAGGTGGTAAATTTCATTATTAATGCCCTGTTTCTCTTAATTTGATTTTTGGCTCCTCCAACAGTTGCGCTACTGAGAGTCATAAGCTGCTAAGTCAAGGTTGTTAATTAGATTTTCATGGTTGCATTTGAGATAGGATTGGATTGCCTTTACTTTAGTAAGCACATTAACTTAAGTTAGGTTTCCTTGTCAATTTTAGCCTTTGCTAGTTTCAGTGCGATATGTTTACCTTGAGTGCATTATCAAATAGATAGCTTTTATTTGGCTTGTGCAGGTGATACATCTGGTATTTTGTATATTCTATAGGCTGTGAATGATTCTTTGTAGTTAGTTTTGGTTTTGCTGTTTAGCTTCCTGGTTCACCTATAAGGGTAGCTGACAAGACTATATTGGCTAAATTTTCTAATTAGGTGTAATTGCAATGTCATGGTGTCCCAATGATAGCTCTTACTTGCTAACCTGTGGCAAAGATAGTCGCACCATATGCTGGGACACAATTACTGGAGAGGTGGTGTTTGGCCCTTTTTTCCCCTGTTCAATCTTGTTTAACTAATTTGGCAAGTAACACTTTACACATTATTTGTTCAGTACTGACTGTTTATTTTCATTATTATTATTTTGGCAAGATTGTCTGCGAATTGCCAGCTGGAACCAACTGGAATTTTGAGGTTCACTGGTATCCTAAGATACCTGGAGTGATATCAGCATCTTCCTTTGATGGAAAAATTGGCATATACAACATTGAGGTACATATTTATTTCTCTGCTGGTTCATTCATATCCGTTTTGCTTTGCAAATGAGAAGTATGGTTGAACTTTGAAGTTATCTTGGGATGGAATGAAGTAACATGGAAATGGAATAACCGGATAAGGGGAAGCCTGCATCTTATATACTCTATTTTTCATTGATCACTAAGAAGATTGTGGTAATCATGATACGCTAAAATCAGCATCAAATGCTTTTTCTATAGCAATGCTTTTTAACAATTGCATTGATATGTTGAATGATAAAATTGTGAATCAAAATTTAGTCAACTGAGTTCCTTGTTTAGTGTCTTCCTGTCATTTTTCTGCATGTTAATTCTTCATTACTTCATGTCTTTTAGAAGTGGTATGAAATTTTGCGTATTCTTTGAACAGGTATTGTGAACATGAATTGATCGAAAAGTCATGAGTATAAAATTCTTAGTTGGCCCTCTTCATTTCTTAATCTTTTCTTTCAATCACTTTAAGTCTTTCTTTATGACAGTATACATTATCCGATTTTGAACTGTTGACTGTAAAGTAGACATTCATTTTAATTAGCCTATTGCTCACTGAAAGTGTTATTTTCCAATATCAGCATAGCCTGATTGTGCTTATTTATAGCATTTTGTACGATCTGATCTTTCTTTTTAATTATATATTTATTGTACCTAATCCCAAATAGAAAATAAAAGTCGAGGGAAGAAGATCTATTATCTATTCATTACATGTGCATGCACACGCACATATATATAAATGAAGCAATTAAATGAGCTCATTTCTAATAGCAACATATGACTTAGTACCTAATCCCAAATAGAAAAAATTACTGATGTATATTTTTTTACTTTATTATTGCATTATAGGCGTAATCTCTTTTTCTTTTCTTTTTTCCTTTCTTGATATCCCTTTGCCAGTCATATTACTAATTACATCTATAATTGTTTGCAGGGTTGCAGTCGATATGGTGTTGGGGAACATGATTTTGGCGCAGGTGACGCTTTTATTTCTTATATGTATTTGTTACAGTTATCAGCATTAGACATGCTCAAGTTTTTAATATGCAGCGTTTTATTTTTGTGATTTATGGGGATGGGGAGGATTGTGTAGGTCAACTCATCATGTCTTGTTAGTTAATCTCAGATTTTGACTCAAGGATATCTTTATGAATATTACCTTTCCATGCAGCACCTCTGAGAGCTCCAAAATGGTATAAACGTCCTGTTGGAGTCTCATTTGGCTTTGGGGGCAAGCTGGTGTCATTTCAATCCAAGTCATCTGCTGCAGGTGCACCAACTGGGCCGTCAGAGGTGAAATATTATTACTGTGATGTCCTTGTATTTCTTCTGCTGAGCTGTTAAATTTTGTTGACTATCTTATTTGTACTATTCCAGGTATTTGTGCACAACTTGGCTGCTGAAGACAGTCTTGTGAGTAGGTCATCTGAATTTGAAGCTGCAATACAAAGTGGGGAAAGAGCATTATTAAGGGCTTTATGTGATAAAAAATATCAGGAGTCACAGTATGTTTTTCTCCCTGAAGAGTCATTTTTTCTCACTGTTTGGTTTTGATGTCTCGTTTAATCTGCTATTGATCTGTTCATTTTGACAGATCTGAGGAGGAAAGGGAAACCTGGGGCTTCTTAAAGGTTATGTTTGAAGATGATGGGACTGCACGAACAAAACTACTCACTCACCTTGGTTTCAGTGTACCTAGTGAAGGAAAAGACACAGTTGCAGATGGTCTTACCAAAGAAGTAAGTGGTCTTGGACTTGAGGACACATCTGTCGATAAAGTAGGACTTGAGGCGGCCAATGAACCCACTGTTTTCCCTTCTGACAATGGGGAAGATTTCTTTAACAATCTTCCTAGCCCCAAAACTGATACACCTGTGTCTACTTCTGGTGGCAACTTCGTTGTGGAAGATGCCAATGGTTCGGAGAAAATCCAAGAAGAGTTGGAAATGGAGGAGAGTGCTGACTCTTCATTTGATGACAGTGTTCAACGTGCTCTGGTCCTTGGAGACTACAAGGGAGCAACTGCGCAATGCATATCTGCAAATAAGTGGGCTGATGCTTTAGTTATTGCTCATGTTGGCAGTGCTTCCTTGTGGGAAAGTACACGGGATCAATACCTTAAGCTAAGCCGGTCCCCATACTTGAAGGTAGTTGCTAATTAAATCATATATTCCATTAGATTATATATCTGACTGATATCAGTTCTTTCCTTAAATTCACCACTTATCTGTGATTTATGGGTTATTTCCATTTTCAGATTGTATCAGCAATGGTGAGCAATGACCTCTTGAGCCTTGTGAACTCCAGGCCTCTGAAGTTTTGGAAGGAAACTCTTGCTCTTCTATGCAGTGTAGGTCTCGTTGCTTCCTGTCTGATTTCTTCTTCTTCTTCTTTTAATTTTTAGCAAGTATTGATGATTGCATTTTTTAATTTACTAATGTTTGTTACATCATTTTAAAATTGATCAAAGAGAAGTTACTTTATCATGTTTTATCTGGCATCTCAGGCTCACTGGTTCGTCAATATTTAAAATAGTTTTTTCTTGGGTCATCTCTCTCTCTCTCTCACACCCCCCCCTTTTTCTTACTACTGGAAAGGATGTGCAAGTTCTTCTCCATATTTTACCATTCGACTATGTTATTTATGTGTTGTTGCCACTAATGGATTATATTATAATTGGGGAATGTGGTTTTCTGATACTAAATAAGGACCCTTGCTCTCTACCTTTGACTTATAATCAGCTTAAATTCTCAACTTTCATATTAGTTTAAAGATATCAATAAGAAATTAAATACAAGATATCAGTTCTGTTGACCCTGGAGTTTATCTGTTGCATAACTGATGTTCTTTAGTTATGAACTACTTACAGTTTGCACAGAGAGATGAGTGGACAATGCTTTGTGACGCACTTGCTTCAAAACTTATGGTGGCTGGCGATACATTAGCTGCGACACTTTGTTTTATATGTGCTGGAAATATTGATAAAACAGTTGAAATTTGGTCAAGGAGACTGCAGAGTGAGCATGAAGGAAAATCTAATGTTCAGCTTCTACAGGTAATGAGTGACTAAGTTCAAGTTTTTCCCCCCAAAATGAAAAAACTGATATAGAACTGAGAATTATAAAGGCTGGATGGTTGACGAAATCTTGTAATTTGATAGGAGTTGATGGAGAAGACTATTGTTCTTGCTGTAGCAACTGGGCAAAAGAGGCTTAGTTCATCTCTTTGCAAGCTTGTTGAGAAATATGCTGAAATTTTAGCAAGTCAAGGGCTGTTAACTACTGCAATGGAGTATCTGAAACTCTTAGGATCTGATGAGCTTCCAACTGAACTTGTGATCTTAAAAGATAGAATTGCTCTTTATACAGAACCTGGTAAGCTTTTTGGTAGCACCTGTTCTTTTTTTCAAGTTGATAATTAGAATGTGACCCTTTAACTGGTTTTATTGCTTGATTTGTATGTCGATTGATGGCATTCACATATTATTTATTGGTTGAAATTTGCTTCTGATTTTAAAATTTTTCTTATAAGAAAAATGCAGGATATAATATGATGTCCCTAGGATAGCTTTGTGCTAGTCGCCTCTGAACAAACTGCATAATAGATAAACTCTTCCCGGGGTTTTTTTTGACCTTCTCTTCCCGGGGTTTTACTATAGACTTTTCTTGTATATGAAAAGGGCCCTTGTCATGGATACTTTTATTTTTCTTTCATGATAAAGACAATGGTGAAACTTCCCTTGATCACAATATTATTCTGAATAATAGCTATCTATCTAGTGACTTAATACGAATGTAGCAGTTTCAACACACAGAATAATGGGCTTGATAGTATTCCTTCCCATGGAAAAGTTTCAATATTCTAGATGCTTCTATTACTTTGTGATTGATGTACAGCCCAAAAACCATTGAATAAGTTTTGTTTTGTGAGTGGGTGTTGGGAAAAGGTGTCTTTATGTGATGTGGTTGCTGGTTTGAGATATTTCATGAGATTTCAGTGGTTAGTTTTTCGCTCCCAATCATACAAGCACAGCCTTTTCCATAAGATAAAAGAATCATATATGCTATTCACCTTGTCGAATTGTTGATCACTAGGAAAAGTTTTTAATGGTGGAGTACGGCTAGTTATTTTAATCTTTAAGCATTCTGGATTCTGAAGCTCTGTTTTTATGTGATTGCAAATAATTGTAATATTAATGTAATTGTGTTATGCTTTCCAGCCTCTATTTTTACCATTTTAAAGTCCTATATTTTTTCCTGTATATTTCTCGAATTTGGCTGCAGAGTTGGAATTAAAGGCTACTACTGCTTTTGAAAATTCTCAATCACGGAGCAGATCTTTTTATGGTGCTGATAATTCTTCATATGGTGGAAATTATCAGGTTTGTATCTTTATTCTTCAACATTTTCTTTTTGGGGAAAACATTATCTTGCCGCAATTGATTTTGTTTTTAATTTTTTTATCACTTGTTTATTAGGAGTCAGCACCCGCACAAGTGCAGCAAAGTGTTCCTGGAACTGCATATAATGAAAACTATCAACAACAGTATGATACTTCATATGGAAGAGGGTATACAGTTCCCGCTCCATATCAGCAACCTCAACAGCCTAATTTATTTGTTCCGTCACAGACCCATCAGGTTCCTCAGGTATGCGATATTACTTATAGTTAGAAGGAACAGCTGTAGCCCAATGAAGAATTGTAGATTTATTTATCAAATCTCCAGTTTGTGTGATGATAAAGTAATAAACAATCACTTGTAGATTTGTGAAGAAGCAATTTATGCGCCTCAATGAAATTTATATGAAAATATATTAATCTGCTACAAGATTTTTCAATTGAGTGATATTTTTTCTTTATATGTATATTTATTTCCCTGAAACACCTAATCTTTGGCCAGATTAGTTTTGAAATGCCGAAAGAGAAAATTATTCAGTTTGTGAATGTTGCCAAACAGAATCTGAACACAACACATTTGATCAGAAGTACATACTGATTTTCCTTGTAAGCTGTTTCTTTCCCAAATGGGTAGTGAATTGCACAAAAAATGGTATATTCAGCGTCATTGTTTTTCACGAGTAGAGTAGACTGCCTGTGCATTATTACACTCTGGACTTTGAACTGCATGATAGCTAGAGTTCTTTATTTTTTCTTTTAATAATATTTTTTTTCTATTGCTTTTTATTCCAAATTGTCTTCTTTCCTGCAGCCAAACTTCTCTCCTGCTGCCGTCACACAGCCTCCTTTGAGATCTTTTGATCCTCAGACTCCTCCTACTCTAAAAAATGCAGCGCAATATCAGCAGCCCACCTTGGGTTCTCAATTGTATTCTGTCAGTTTATTTCTTTCTTTCTTTCTAATTTTCATGTCTTTCAATATCATCAAATTATTGTGTCTGGCTGCTAGAAGATTTATACATGGCCTTTCTGTGTTTCAGACACCTAGCAATCCACCTTACCAACCTCCAAGCCCTGTTCATGGCCAGAAATTACCGCATGTTGTGGCACCGACCCCTCATTCAAGGGGATTCATGCCAGTTCCTACTCCCAGCGCCGTCCAAAGACCTGGTGTGGGATCAATGCAACCACCTGTCAGGAATCCTCAGGCAGGATCTGTACAACCGACTACATCGCCAGCAGCTCCACCTCCTACAGTGCAGACAGCAGATACTTCAAATGTTCCTGGTAAGTTGTTTACAGTTGTATTTGTTTTTCTGATGAAGTGGATTTTCTTCCTATGGTAACTCTGTGGTGTTCCCATTTGACTTTTGCTTGCTTTGGCTGTGTCTGCCAGTGCACCAAAGGCCTGTTGTAACCACGTTGACAAGGCTTTTTAATGAGACATCAGAAGCACTAGGAGGTTCACGTGCAAATCCAGCTAAGAAGCGTGAGATAGAAGACAACTCCAAGAAACTCGGTGGGTTGTTTGCCAAATTGAACAGCGGGGACATCTCTAAAAATGCTTCTGATAAGCTGCTTCAGCTATGTCAGGCATTAGACAACGGTGATTTTGGTACTGCCTTGCAAATTCAGGTAAAGCAATTTGAAAGTTGAAGTACAGACAAAAATTTGTTGCTAAAAGCTATCATATTTACATTCTAGCTGTCATTGTCTTATGCTGCAGGTGCTTCTCACTACCACGGAGTGGGATGAATGCCAGTCCTGGTTAGGCTCACTCAAGCGAATGATCAAAACAAGGCAGAGTGTGAGACTAAGTTAAGAAGATGCAGATCCTCTCTGATTTTGGAAAATTTTATGGGATCTGCTGCTTACGGTGCTAACCATTTCATCAATGGACACAAGAGTCAAGACCACCTCTAGATTTTGCAGATGCTGGGTTTTCGTTCTTTGCTCTTCCACAATTTCTTGCAATGCCCGCTGCTTTCGTATCTATTTTATTGTTAAAAGCAGATAGTAAAGGTAGCTTTTGGTACATGATCAGAAAAGCTTTAGCAGATTGTTTTTCATCCATTCTGTGTAAGATGGAGGAGAGTCTTCTTTTTGGTTTGGCCCCTTTCAGAAATTCCTAGATGGTTTTTCCCCCCACACCCCTGTTAGGTTTGCTGAAAGTTGTGTCAATGATGATGTCAGCGTTACCTTTATAGATTAATTGTTTTCTTTTTAAATTTGTACTGCCATAGTCATATGATTATTATTGATTGACCCTCAAAGGATTGAATAATGTAACCCCTGTTTCTATGTTTTCTTTTCCTCTTGAGCTTTTCATGGTTATGGAGTGTTTAGAGGCTGGAATGAATATCTGTTTGCCAGTTCATGGTGTCCGAAAAGCCTAGACTGATGGAAAAGCTGACTGGGTTAACAGTTTAACAAATGTTGGAAGGAAAGTCTGCTTTTGGTGGCCATAAACCCATTGTTGATTTAAAATACGGATAAAGCGAGGGCACTGCAAAGTCTACCTACATGATGCCCCCCCCGTCTTGGGTTTACCGTTGCCGTTGACAATTATGTATCCGTTCAATCTAGAAAGCCACATCAACAAGTGTCACTAAGATTTTTATTTATTTATTTTTCCTTTTCAAATTATAAACGTATGAATTATTACAGAAAAAGGATGAGTAGAAAGAGAGTGAGTTTCATATATATTATATGCTCATACTCTGTTATGTTTTCCCTCTAGAGGAACTTTAATTTTAGAGGACTTAAATTCTGCCTTGAATTTTATTTTTTTCACTTTATTCTTTAATTATGATTTGGTCATATCACAGTAACTTGCAACTTTCTTATTAATTCATGGATTATATGAGCTAGAGTGGATTTGTACAGTTACATTTAGCCGAATGATGATTTCCAGACTCCAGTTCTAAATGGAAGGGAAACTGGCAAAAATCTGTAAACGATTTAGGGCCCGTTAAGAGTGATTTATAAGTAGTTTTTTACTTGTGATTTACAAAATATGAGATGAGTATGTAAAAAGAGTTTGTTTTGACTTATGTAAAACATGTTTACAAGTGATGGCAAAGGCATTATATTCATCGGATTCTAGTTACTGAGTGGGGTGCATGTAGGTGTGGGTGCAGGTGCCCATGCACAACGTTGTTCTTCAGACTTTGTCGGCCAAAAAAAAAAATTACAAATTCCAGAGAAAATGATAATTGCAGACTTAGTGAAGGCTTTGATGACAAGTAAATACCTTTAATTATTATAATGTTATGGACGAATGATTGTCTTTATTTGCAATTTAAAATTGCCCATATCACCAAAATGAAGAAACTGGTCAATAAAATTATAGAAGATCACTGATGAATTTTTTAAAAAGAAATAGCTTCAATAAAATTTGTCTGATTTATAATAAAAACATAGGGTGCAAAACTCGAGAGTGATATGGATTCACATTACAAGATCTTTGAAAGTGGATTGAATTCATAATTGGAAGAGAAAAAGATGCCATTTTGAGGTACAGGCACAAAGAAAGTGGCTCTCCATGTAATTAGTGCCTTTTGACCTTATTTTCTTGGCTTTGCCAATAAAAGCAAACCAAAAAAAAAAAAAAAATCCTTCTGTTCCATAGTTGTGGTATTCATCTCTGTCCGAAGATATTTAAATTTTTTATGCATGTTAATAGTGAGAGTGGTCTTCACTTAAAGAAAAAAATTTTGACTTAATCACTCTCACTTTATTTAAATACTCCCTCCGCTCCACAATATAAGAAGTTGAGTAATTAATAATAAGTTTCCGCTTTTAATTCTTGTTATAGGGAAAAATGTAGGAGAGATGGAAGAAAATTTTTCAATACATTTTTAAAAAGGATAAAATAGGTAATTTTTAACAATTTGAAACAAATTTAATGGTTTAACTAGCATTCTCTTTGTTATGAGAAAACTTAACTAACTTTTTATATCTTGAACCAAAGGGAGTACTACATGTTGTATGCCTGACAGGTTTAATAATGAATCTAAATTCTGTCAAAATTTCTTTATATTGTCATTTTCTCAAAATCCCATCTCCACCTTTAGATAAGAAGTGGATAATTCCGATTTAAATAAGGATAATTTTAAAAATTATCAAATCTAAGTCATTCTTTTTTGCAGATGAGATTACGAGAGGAAAGGGGAAAACAGAGATTCTGAGAGGATTCTGATCCCTCCATAGCTAGTGTGATTTCATTGCAGTATGCTGCCTAGTGCACATAAGGCTTCAAAAATTCAAAGGAAGAGTGAGATGCATGAACAAGAGGAACGAAGGAAAGGAAGTTTCTCCAATGGCTGAAAAGCCGTAATCCGCGGAAAGGAAAGGGAATATAGAAATGCTCGCTTACTGATACACAGTAAAAGACACTTTTTCTTCTTTCAGTTTCTGTTTCAGTTAGAAAAAACGACGCCACGTTGGACATCCATCCTCTTCTTGTTTGTCTTCTTTTTCCTCGATGCTTGTTTCCACTTTGTCTGTACCAAACCTACTTTTGGTTTCCACCAATCACCCCTTCTCTCCCTGTCAAATCCCTTTCAAACTTAAATTTCGGACTCACTATGAAATAAGTCAATAACCTCTGAAGAAAAAAAGAGATTCTTTTCCACTAAGAAGGTTAGCTCCTCCAACAGCTGGAGATGTAACATTGTCATGTTATTTGTTTTATTCACTGTTGTGTTAATCTGTAATAAGGATATCACTCAGTTTGAATTTAGCAGAAAAGACTAATATATCATAATATAATAAATTAAAATTTGAATTTCTGTTAAGACAGATGCTCACATTTAATACTTGATAACGCTTAGAATAAAATTGCTTCCGATAGAAAGATACACGTGTCTAGTAGAAAAAAAATTGTAAGAAGAATAAATGTTGGTTTTGAATTATTCAAAAGTGCCATCCAAATTATGTTTCCCTCTCATCAAACGAATCAGATGGGAAGGAGTGCTTCTATAAATGTAATTTTAAGTAATTGTTTCATAAATTCTGTATATGTCTATTTATATTTTTTATAAATGGTGCATCAAACTTGAAAGTAACATGAAGAAATTAATAATATTTCTTTATCTTTTGAGTTGTTGTGTGATTAATAAGAATATGAATTAAAATAAACATAAACAAGTTTAGGATAATTAATGTGTTCTCTCATTTGTGGCCTTTTAGATTTGTACCACGAGGTGAGGTATGAGGACTGTTATGGTTATATTAAGTGTTTATAAGCATATTTAATTATTCATGTAAGGCGAAACAAAATTATTCTCACGTACATAAATTGTATTTCATAAGTTATGATTGAAAAGTTATTTTGAAAGTATCTCGTTGTCATTCCAAATAAG
The DNA here is from genome assembly GCF_004799145.2 of Neltuma alba. Taxonomy (NCBI): domain Eukaryota; kingdom Viridiplantae; phylum Streptophyta; class Magnoliopsida; order Fabales; family Fabaceae; genus Neltuma; species Neltuma alba. The sequence continues at coordinate 27,111 of NW_021637324.1, forward strand.
CACAACCGATACAATTTTTGAGTCAATAGACATATGTTTAATTATGATATAATCTTTTTTTTTTTTTGCTAAAACATATGTATCTTTCTATTGGAGGCAATCCTATTTGAGGCACTGTCGGGCACTAAATGTGAGCACCTCTCTCAGTAGGGATTTGAACCTTGATTCGTCACATTGTGAGAGACTAGCCCCTTCTGCTAGACCCAACCCTATTGGTTATAATATACTTATTTCAATCCTATTTATGAGATTTACCTAACGTACTTTAATAAAAAGCCACGCGCAGATTTAATAAAATATTATGACATTCTCAAAAATCTCGTCTTTTTCACTCTTAACTTAGAGTAATGACTATTTTATGGGCCTACATTCGGTGCTCATCACTTGATGAGCACCCGGTGCTCATCAAGTGATGAGAAATCTGGACCGTTCAGATCTAATCTGGACGGTCCATATTTAATATTTTTAAATAATTATTTTAAAATAGAAAAAATTATTTTTTAAAAGCATGGTAGTTAAGAGATTATCTTTATTTTTTATTCTATACCTATTAAAATAATTATTTTTAAAAAATAAAAAATAAAAATAAAATAAAATCTGGACCGTCCAGATCGGATCTGGACGGTCCAGATCGGATCTGGACGGTCCAGATCCTGATGAGCACCCAATGCAAATCCCTATTTTATAGGGATATTTTTCTTAGTGAGAATTTGAATCTTAATTCATTACGCCGTGAAGAATTAGTTTTTTCTATTAAACTCAATCTTGTTGGTAAACAGTGACTTTTTGTCTTCCTTATATCTCTCCACCAAATAAATGAGTTGTTTTGGAAGAATGAAAAAATTAAATTGACATTTAATTAGTTTTACCTCATTTTTCTTAAATTTTGAAAGAAAATAATAGGCTTATAGAGAGTATTTTTAATTAACTTCTAACCAAATTACTCCATTTAAATATAATTAAGAATATTCTTCCGATCTTAAATATAAGATCCTTTTTGTAGTATAATTTACACTATAAAAAGGATCTTATATTTAGAATTAGAAAAGCATTAAACAATATCACATTTGTTTATGCGACAACTGAAACTTCTTGAAGTTCTTCTTTCTTTTCCTATTATCCTGTTGAATTTGTTTCCCACAATCAAACGAGTTCATATAAAGCTCTTAAGCATGTGTTTCGTTTACTTTAAAAACATTTTAAAAAAATATTTTTATATACATCAAGATAAAATCGTTCAACATACCTACTTACTCATATGTCATTAAATTATTTTTAAAATTATAATTTGACTTTCATACAAACAAACCAAAAAGTTTTTGGGGTTTGCGCTGGATTGTGCTTTATTAATTAATTAATTATTAGATTATGAATGCTAAAAGCATGATGGGATTGGAAGATGTATTATTCCACTTTGGGGCAATTAATTAACAAGGAAAGAGCATTTTTAGGCGCATTCATTGGATTTTCGTGTGGTGTCTTGTCATGTCAAGATTGTTTACTTTTAATATTAATCGATTGATTAATTTAATATTCTGAAGGTGAAGTGTAGACTATTGCTAATCCTGCCCTGTTTTGGTAGATGTCAAATGTTTTAATAATAAGATTAATAGAACAAGTTGCCCATGATTTGACCAAGTCCATTACACCACTATTAGCACAATGAAGGTTGATTCAAGGTCAATAGTTTAGTTATAGCTGAAAAGGGTCGATTTAATTATGTCTAATGTAATGTTGTCTAATTAAAATATATGAAGATATTTATATATAGACTTAATTAATCTACAAATCCTTGTAATTTCAATCAATTTTAAATCAGGTCTTTATAGTTTTTATTTTTATTTTTATAGGTCTTTATTCTTTCACATGTTTTTAATTAAGTCCTTGCATTTTTTTTTTTACAAAGTCTTTATAATTTTCTTAAATTTTTAATCAGGTCCACATTGTTTTAATTTTTATTTATTAATTAAATATAAACTTAATTAAATATATTACTGAAATATAAAATATTAATAATGAAATTAAATTAATATAAGTAATATAATTAAATAATTCAGGAAAATTTTTTAGAACAATTAATATTTTCTTGCTAGCAAAAAATAAAATTATTATAATAATTCATTATTTTTATAATATTATTGTTTATAAACTAATATTAAATAATATATACTATTTTATGATTATAGAATAGTATTATTAGAATTCATAAAATAAAGAGTAAAAAGTTCAGAGACTTAATTAAAAATAAGGTGAACTTATAAAGACTTGATATAAAAAAAAAATACAAAGACCTAATTAAAAATATGTGAAAGTATAATAACCTGATAAAAAGAAATAAAACTATAAGACCTGATTCAAAATCGGTTAAAATTACAAGGACTTACAGATTAATTACCCTTATATATAATCCTAAAAATAGTAATATTTAAATAAAAATGTATTAATATACAAGCAAATGGAATGGTAATTAATGTATAAACTACATATAATCCAACATAATATAATTATTAAAGTATAAATATGATACACTATTATTTTTTTTAACCCAAAACAACATCATTTTAAACTTAATAAAAAAATATATAATTCTACCGGCAAACTGTTGGTTGAGATGGTGTGCAACTTCATCCTTATAAAAAGAAGAACACAAGTTCAAATAATAGGAAACATATTTATTGGGAGAGACAAAAATCCTCTGCTCTCTAAATCTCATAAAGAGAAACTTTTGATCAAATAAAAAAATATATAATTCAATACAGTGGACTCATATAATAACTCCTGATGAAATATTTATATTTAGAACCGGACTTGGTAACATGGAACCCAATAAAATTTGTGGAGAAAGATTTGAATAAGAGAAAAACAACTTATATAAAACTTGAGAAGAATAACATTGTTTATAATTCATGGAGTAATGTGATTCTCTGTACAATTTATGTTATATTTATGATAACAAATGTATTATATATCTCAATTTTCATGCCACAAAAAAAGAGAAGGGGAAAAGAGGCCAATTAGGTGGTTGATGCACCAAAAAATATATAACCATAATGAGAAATGGTCCCTAAAAGAGGTGAAATTATATGAATGAACATTTCACCAAAAGGTAGGTCTAGATCCACCTTACCAATTCAATGCCACTATAAGAATTAGGAAAATAAATTATGTGTTATATTTAATATACAAATGGAATAAGAATAAAAAATAAAATGCATTAAAATTATCATGATTTTTCATTTAAAAGTTTGTTCAAAAAATTAAGTGATAATATTCTTATTAAAGTGGTGGGTAAGAACATTTAAGAGTACTCTTGCATTACCCTTCTAATTGTTGATTTTTATGGATAAACTATGCCTATTGGTGAGGTAAGAAAATATTAAAAGTAACAAAGAAAGAAAAATAAACAAATGGATAATAAAGTTTGCTTGAAAAAGTTTTGTTACCTTTTTCACCAACTTTTGCAGCTAGAAGGGTCCTATATATTCTAAAGAAAAAAGGCTCTGATTTTTTTAATTTCATTTTAAACCGAATTTTGATTTTGGATCAAGGTTGCTTCTTTAAGACTCTTGAATATTTAATGTTTGATCCTTTATTTTCAAGTAAAATTCTTGTTTAAAACTTATGTGAATATATATTCAGGTAAGCAAGTGTCAATTTTGTTCTTCTTATGTATTATTTTCCTTTTCAAAGGAGAAAAAGGTTACTCATATGGTGATGAAATTAAAGTCCAGCTCAGATAATGTTATGCCTAAATTATTATTAGTTAATTAAAAGAAAAAATCCTGGCTTGTGAAGATACAATCTGTGATTAATTAACATTGATTTTTTTTCATGTAACTTAAACATGATTTTCCGCATATTAGTTAATCAAGTTGCTATTATGGAAATAATTGAAGTAATATTTTGAGTAACTGTTAAGATTCATTATGAAAAGGTTGGTTTGAGACTTGCAATGATGAACATGAAACTAACACAATAAAAGAAATAAGAAAAACCAATAAACAATATTTTTTATATAATATATGCAATATGATTTTTTTTTTTTCGGCGAACACATATAATATGATATTGTAAAGATATGGTTGTCTAATATGAGGAATAAATATTGGTTACCAACCTCGCTTTGTGTCATATTAGCATTTAAGAAGACCCTGTTAATTAGCCAGCTAATGCCTAATAGGCCAAATGGCCAACTTTTAAAATTTATTAATTAAATAAAATAATATCAATTAACGTGACTTAAATTGATTTGTCTTCAACTAACTTGGACTCATTATGCAAAATTATACCCCTTCCATCCTTTCTATAAGATCCACTTTGGTGTTTTATGGATGGCCCCAAAAAGGTGTTATATTGAGTACATCTTAACTAATTTTATCTTTGATTAATTTTTCTCATACATTCTTTTTTATCATTTTTCTTATCATTATTTCCCCTCATTTACCCACTTATAAATAAGAGTATATTAAAAAATATTTTTATGTGTTTATTATTTTTAACTAATTTTAACAATTTTTTTAAATCATACAATTTGATTATTTGGATCTTATAAACAACAGATGAAGTGTTAATTAACCTCACTTTACATAATGATTAATCGATTAAGAAGTTTGGTGATAAATTTTTTTTCTTTTTTATGTGTTATATAATTTATTATTTGAAAAGAAAAAAGCCGAAGATAATGTCTAATATGCAACTTTCCAGCTTCCAGTTTGCAGGGGTTTGAAACTAATGTGAGGAAATTGGCACGTGACGTGAGAACAAAGAAACAGACACAAAGCACCAGGGCATTGTACTGTTCCTTCTTAGTGTACCAAAGCGAACTTCATCATTATAATATTGTTTCTCTGCTTTGCTTAGTGTCTCTGATACTGCAAAAGAAAATATATTATTCTTAGCTCACACAACATGACGATTACAAACTTTGCTATCCACTCAATGGGGTCCATTAATGTGGAAATGGAGCTCTTAAATCTCTTGTCGCTTTCTCTTTGGGCTTATTATAAATCATTATCATATGGCCAGGTTGCCCCATTCTTCTAAACCTCACTTTCTGAAAAATATTTGCTTTTTTCATGTTAATTAGAAAGCACTTGGCTGGTTTTGAAATAAAACCATCTGTCATCAAATTGATCAATAATTAACCCAATGTACATATCATGTGGGGTTTGACGAATTGTGTGGATTATGCTGATCATGTGAGGAATCTAAGCTTGATGATTAATGACTAATTCAGGTTTTTATATGGGAAATAGAGTTTAGTCTTGTTTTAGTTTACAGACATTAGATTCTTTTCTTTCCTTTTTTTTTTTTTTGATAAAATTATGGACATGTAATGTTGACATTTGTGATGTGACTTGCGTGTAACAAAAACTATTTTTAGTTCAATCAAAGTTTAAGACATTCTGGAACAAGAATATTCCTTGGACTTAAGATTTAAAATGATTAGTGTAGGATGAATTCAAAGTTCAAACCATTAACACTATATTTAATTAATGAAGCTCAGCTTAGGTCACAAGTTTGAGTTTTATGTAACCTAGGCGTAATTTATGTTCTTTGATGAAATAATTCTGTTGTTATTACTTTGTAATAATTTTTTTATCTAGAATCACAAGAAGCCTAAAAGTTTGTCATAACCATGGACAGCAGAAGATGGAGTAATGAATTGATAATCAACAATAGGAAAAACAAAAACCTTCGAGTAAGAGCACATAAATCCCTTTACTGAAATTTTATTTGAATTTTGGGCTACAAACAAGAGATTCCATAAACAAGCAGAAATATGAATTTTTACAGTTCTGCAGCACTTGTTCTCAAACACGTCCTTTTGTTCTGTTTTTTTTTGATGATTCAAAGAAAAAAGAAACCAAAAACAAAAAGAGAAAAAAGAAACAAAAACACCTAACAAGGTTTATAGAACAGCTTAAGGGGACATCAGCAATGTGCCCTTCAATCCCAAAACATACCAAATGAACAATGAATAGGTCATTTCTGAAACCCACAAAACAATAAGCTTCCATACCAACAAATCTGCATATGGCTGTTATGTGCAAGCAAGGAAAGCTAACAACTCTAAGCAACACTCCAAAAAAATCAACCAGATCTTTCCGCAATCAACTAGGAATTAGCTTCAGCTGTCTGAGAATTCAAATCTGATCCAGAATTACCTTCTTGTTTTGGACACAAATTTGAGCTCCCATCACCAACAATCTGGCCTTCACTCAAACCAAAAGCATCTTTATCTGTACCACAAGCTCTGTAGAGATTTATGCCTCTTGTGAAATATCTTCCACTACCAAACCTTGAGCTGGAAACTCTATAACCAGACTTATCTGGTTCCTCAGGGTTAGTCATAAGTTCCATCAAGTTGCTTCTGAACCCCAGATCAGAATACACTCTCCTTGAATATCTATTTGCAGATTTAGATAATCTAGCATCTAAAGCTTCAAAATTTCCACCTTCTAAACCTCCGTCTTGTCTTGGAGTCATATGGGCACTTCTGGCTTCAATTGGACGTCCCACAGTCTCAATCATCATACAGGGATTGTTAAAACCATTCCAAGAATGAAGAGGTACCAGTTTACACAATCCAGTAAGCCAAGCAACTATTTCCTTCATTGAAGGCCTTCTTTCTCTGCAAGACCTTACACATTTTGCAGCAATCACAGCCAATTGCTTCCTAACAACTGGATCCTTAGGAGGTGATATCCTTGGATCATAAACAGCCAATAACTTTCCTTTCTTTATGAGAGGAATGGCCCAATCCACAATGGAAGGTGGTGAGTATGTAATATCAATGGCTTTTCTACCACTAATTATCTCTAACAGCAAAATCCCAAAACTAAACACATCAGTTTTTGTACTCAAGTTATCTGGGGTCACATAACAAGGATCAAGATACCCCATAGTACCTGCTGGAGGAGTAGACCTGAGTCTATAATCATCTTCATGGCCTCGCAGGGCTAATCCAAAATCTCCCAATCGAGCATTGAAGTTGCGATCTATTAGAACATTTGCAGATTTGATGTCTCGGTGAATTACAGGTGGGGTTGAGGAATGGAGGGTATCGATGGCCTTAGCAGTTTGCAGAGCCAATCGAATTCTCCGACCCCAATTGGGTGGTCGTGCAGAAGAATGAAGAACATCGTAGAGGGTTCCATTGCTCATAAACTCCACAACCAGAAGTCTATCTTTCGAATCGTTCGAGAAACCCACCAAATTGACCAATCTCGGGCTCTGAATTTTCGACAAGATGTCGATCTCGTTGTCCACCTCGTTCGTAATCTCCGGCGCCGACGAAGAAGAGAACGAACTGGGTCGTCGAAGAACAGCACCGTAAGCTCTCGAAGGCCTCTTGACGGCGACAGGACGGCCTCGAAGAACGGCTTTGTAGACATAGCCATGGCTACCTTTGCCTAGGAGCTTTCGGTCGGAGAAGCCATTAGTGGCGGCCTCGAGGTCACTGTAATCAAACTGTTGGATCTTGATGGGCTTCTCAGGTTTTTGAGCAGAGGAGGGTTTAGAAGAGGAAGATGGGGATACAGAATTGGAGGTTGAAACGGCAGATTCAGCTCTGCAGGAGAAGTACCCCATCAAAGATTACTGGTCAGCGGTTCGAGGAAACAGAAGTGAAAGCGAAGAGAAGGTGGGAAGGACGTGAATCAGATGAAGATGGAGATGAGGGGACGGTGAAGGGCATTTATGGGGGGGGGGGGGGGTGTCTGAGGAAGAAGAAGGAGATGAGAGAGAGGGGGGGAGGGAGTTCCCTGAGCCCACGTCTACGAAGAAATCACGAGGATGAAGACCATAATACATAAACTAAAAAATAAACAAGGAAAAAAAAAAAAAAAGATTGAAGCTTTGTACTGTCTTGCGTAATGTCTGGATAAATGTCTTTCTAATTCTGGTCAAAGTTTAATTTGATTTTATTACTTTTCTTCTTCTGTTCTATGTCCTTCTCTTTTGCTTTTACTCCTTTTTTATAACCTTGCTTTGGAGAAATTAATCTTTCAAGTTTTTAGACCATAAATCTATTTTTTATTGTTACATTATTTCGAAATGTATGTTTTAATGAAAATAATCTGTTAAAAATATTATAAGGAAAATAAATTAATAACCCATTTTTATAAGTACTTCCTTCAAACCTAAACGTAAGAGTTATCAAGAAGTTTGTACTAATTATAAATGTAAGAATTTAATCTATTTTGTCCCTTTAATTTATAATATTCTTTCCAAATTATCCTAATTAGTTTCACTTATTAAGAGATTTCTATCCATAGGTATTTCTAATACAAATGACTAAATAGAATATTTTTAAAAACTAATATATACTTTTTATAAATAACACACTTAACCAATTTTTTAAATTCCTGAAACTTTGAGTATTAAGCTTTTACTGGACATTCTCTTTCCTTACATTTCCACAAAAAAAAATTGATCTTCAAATTTTATTAAATTATAAGTAGAAATCGTGGCTTGAGAATGAGGAGGAGAATCATATTCTTTGCCTGCTTTTCATTTCATTCTTCATTTTAAAAAAAAAATTTGTTACTTATACACACGCACACTAAACGCTTTTACCATACTACTTTTTAAAATCAAATTAAAATATAAAAATCAACTCTAAAAGCATTCTTATTTTAGAGATGTACAGGAGAATGATAGAAAAAGAAGCTGAAAATTACAAATTTCAAATCATATTTGGTAACACAACTTTATTTTGTATTGACAAGTCTGAATTTACAAATGACAACAAATTTTTGTTACCATTCTTTGTTTAGCATTTACAAAATTCTAGTTTCTTTTTCTGTTATTGTCTTTTTTGTTAATGTTGCCTTCAGACAAAAAAAAATGTTTCCAAAAACATCTATTGTCATGTTGATGAGATCTTCATTAAGATTTGCAGAAAGTGGAGAAGAATATTAAAGAAAAATATTTTTTAAATAAGAATAAAATCTATCACAAATATTCATAAGCAATAGTTAATGTGGCTTATTGACTTCTATATAATACTACAATAGATAAAGATATGTAATCCACCTTGTCCTGGAATATAAGATAAAAAGTTCCTACATAAATTCAAAAGACCAATTTATTTTTAAAAAAAAAACCTTCCTTACCTCATACCTGATTGGGATCATTAAGTCAACACACAACACAGTGTTCTCAAAAATTTACCTCAACTGAAATATCTAATTACATATCAATTTATTGCCTAAATTCTCAACTTTATAACAATAATTATAAATTTTTATGTAAAAAAATGGAATTCTTTCTTGTTTTGAAAATTTCAAATTAGATAGATGTAATCCAATACTTCTCTAATCCTATTTATAGGATAGAGAGAGGATTTTTTTTATTCTATTTATAAGTTACTTTATTAAATTTTTAACATAAATGTACTATTTCATCCTTTATTAGATAGCTTTTTTTTTTTGAAAGGTTTGTATATTAAATAGGAGTAAATTTAAAAAGCTATTATATTTTAATTAAGAGTTAGTATATTTTAAGTTTTTTTTATCTGTATGAAATATGTTAAAAGTGTAAGTCAACCGGACCACCTCCCCCAAGCTTGCTGGAAATTTGCCCATTTTGGGCCCGCCACCTCTTTTCACCTTGACTGAGGGCCCGCCACCTTTGAGCCAACCCATTCTGTCTGTTGCTGGCCCCTTGTATTTTTGTGTGGTTGCCTCGAATTTGTCCAAATACCTGATTTTTCTTGAATTTGTCCAAATACCTCATTTTTCTGTGAAAATGTTTATATTCATTTAAGGAGCGTAGTTATTAAATTTTTTTTCTAAATTTTATTATCAACAGCCTTGCACTAATTCTACTTTTTGCCCCTTTGAGTTTGGTATGTTTGTTGGAAGATGTAATTCTTGAGATCCACTCATGTTTGTTTGAAGAAGATAAGAATGAATGTGGGATGTGTAAGAACTATGACCAGTCACTCTCAATTCTTTGTATTGCACTCCAGATTGGGGAATCTTGCTTTCATAATGATTTTTAAAAAAAAAACCATTGAAAAAAGTTAGACATACTTTTACATGCATTACTTTGTTCACATTTTATGGATAATATATCTCTTTATGAACTTTATATTTCATAAAAGTACTTCCCATGCATTATATAAAATTGGGTTAATACAAATTTTGATTCTTTAAGTTTGTTTTCATTTTAGTTTTGATCTATCAAATTTCAAACCACAGGTTTTGATCCCTCAAAGGACAAAATGGTTCAAATTTTTATTTAATTATAATTCAATTATAGGGCTTTATTAATAAAAAGAAACTTGATGAACCAAAACCTATAGTTTGAAATTTAGGAGACTAAAACCAAAATAAGAGCAAACTGGCATCTAACATCCCTAATTTCCAGCCCATAAAGACCGGGCCAGCCCGGCCCATATTATCAAACTCTTGTTTTTTACTGCTCATCTGAAGTATTAGACCTATCCGATGCAAAAATTGGGGAAACCATGGTCTGATACTTGACACAGAGAATCTGAAAAAACAGTTATAGACATATAGTGGATCTTATATTTAGGCCCATAATTAGAAAATGATCCCCAAAAAGATAATGGGTCCGTTGGATTGGCCCCAAAAAAACAATAATCGGAGAAGAAGGCAAAAGTTATTTCCCAATGCATGAATCTACATCCAAGAGATAACATGTATATTTGAATTATATTGAAAATTACCGAAGCCATGAGCTCATTTATTGATAATGCAATTTTTGGGGGAAGAATTGAATATAGGAATCACCCCAAACCAAAAAGGGGAAAAAACTAAATATAGGGTGGATAATGTTAGAAAATCAATAACCCAAAAGGGGAGGGGGGAGAATTCAGTCATTCTCCTCCACTTTTTACACAAACACAACACACTAACAGGAAGTTTCATTCCAACGCTTTCTTCCCCTCCCTTATTTTTACCATGCTCTGAGCCACAGATGCTGATCCTTTTCCAGAAATAACCAGAGCAGACAGAGATCACTGCAAGGAAGGAAGGAACTGTGTTTGCCGCCATAGTTTCATCACAAACCTGTTGAATAATGCATCAAGGGAATCAGAATAATCTATCCATATTGAAACTCTATGATCTCTGTCAATGGCCTTCACCTATATATCTACGGAGGAATCTGGAAACAGTAAAAAGAACTTGATCCTTGTGTGTTCATACTCTTTTCATTCCCTTTCTTGAAGGGCCAAGATATTCTTGCAAAATTTGTCAGGACTGAAATTTTCTCCTCAACGCAAAACTAGAACTTTCTCAGCATTTGCAGGAAGTACTTTGATCAATTCTTTGTTTGGATGGGTGGGTGGGTGGATTTTGGTCAAATCCACCGGGTGGTCTGCAACTTTTAATGTGGTCTTTCCAATTAACACAGTCAAGTCTACATCAAAAGTCTAACAAGTGGTTGGAAAAAATGCAAGTCCCTCTGCCTTTCATTTCATTATAATATTCTATCTCAGTATTCCTCCCCCTATCAATATAAAAAATTGCAGAGATCATTCATCCTAAGATCAGACAAACTAGACATTGTATTGCTTTGAGCAATTATGGATGGTGTGAATGAGATCATGAAACTTGGTAAGGTATGGTTCACAGTATGCATATCTTTGTGCTATTGCTATTGGATCGGCAAAATTGTCCCAAAAGGCTCAATAAGACTTATCTGCGTGCTTCCCATCATCTTCCTCTTCTTCTTCCTCCCTCTCAGCATTTCCTCTGTACATTTCTCAGGCATCACTGGTTTCTTCGTCTCCTGGCTCGCCAACTTCAAACTCTTGCTCTTCGCTTTTGCTAAAGGTCCTCTCAGCTCCGACCACTCATCCTTCATCTCCTTGGGACGTTTCGTGCTTCTCGCTTGCCTTCCCATCAAGATGATTCCACAACACAAATCCAAAATTTCCCAGATCCGATCAAAATTGGCCTCGAAACTATCCAAACAAAGTGGGATAAACGAAAACCTTAATCCCCAGGAACCCAAAATATCCCAGACTGAAACATACCCTAATTCCACAATCGCCAGAAAATCGTATATAACCCCTTTACAGTATCCCATAAAGGCTATACTTGTGGCCATTATGGTGAAGATCTATGACTACAGTGATCTCATTCACCCAAATTTCATCTTGGGTTTATACGCTTTGCACATTTACTTTCTACTTGAGCTCAGCCTAGCCGTAGCCGCAGCCATGGCTCGAGCTGTTCTGGGTATGGAGCTGGAGCCACAGTTCAACAATCCATTTCTCTCATCGTCTCTACAAGACTTCTGGAGTAGGAGATGGAACCTTATGGTGACAAGGATCCTGCGACCGACCGTATACGAACCTACCCTCGACGTCGTCACGCGTATCGCCGGCCCAAAGTGGGCGCCCCTTCCGGCGGTCATGGGGACGTTTGTGGTTTCGGGGGTGATGCACGAGTTGATGATGTATTACATAGGACGGGTTAAGCCGTCGTTCAGGATGACGTGGTTCTTCCTCCTCCATGGATTATGTTTGATGGTGGAGATTGCGCTAAAAAAGGCGGTGAACGGAAGGTGGCTGTTGCCGAGGGCAGTGTCGGGACCGTTGACCGTAGTTTTTGTTATGTCCACCAGCTTCTGGCTGTTCTTGCCGGAGTTTGTACGGTGTAAGGTGGACGTAAGGGCGTTTGAGGAGTACGCAGCCTTGGGCGCGTTTGTTAAGAATGCGAGTCACGCGTTCCCGCTTTGACGCATCGAGCCATCAAGCCTAGTTCGGTTCGCTGTTGGAAGCATTTTGATTAGAAACAAAATTTTCCCTTATAGTAATAAAATTAATTTTCTGATTAATATAAACTTATTATGTAACAATGTTAATTTTTACTTTAAAAAAATTTCCTGGGGTTCTTAATGTACTGATACCAAATTTTTTTGAAATTTTTTTAAATGTGAGGTTGTGAATTTCAACCTTCAGTAAAAAAAATATAGCAAGTGCATGTGTTAGGAAAAAATTCTTAACATTGGCCAAAAAAAATTTATATTTGAACCAAAAAAGGTAATTACAGGTAGACATCGACAAGTAAATTGAATAGGGGGTTATACTTTATTCTTATTATAAACGATCAGTTCACATTGTCGCCAATTACTAAAATCACATTATTTAAAATATTAATTGATAAATATTCCAATTATAAACTTATTCATAAAAAAGGATATGAGACATAATGAATAAAAATTTATTGCAGAGATATAATAATTGCATATATTTAATGGGGGGAAAAAAATGAAAAGATAAGTTTACAATTTCAGGCAAAAAGGATTTACTTCTTATATTCAGATACAAAACTATAAGAGAGATTGTTCCTTATTAAAAAAAGAAAGAAAGAGGGAATATATTTATTATTTTTTGTCAAATTAATTTAACTAACATATAAAATATTTTAAAAAAATATTTATTATAATTAACTAATGATATAAACAAATTAATTGAATTAATTAAGTAGCTTTTCTATCGATAACGGGGGAGGATATCATCATCATTTAACCAAAATTTATACTTGGTTTCATTGGACAGTGAATGTTGGCAGGCAAACTAACCTCTCCATCTAAATTAGATTAGCCCCATAGTACTCTCAAATCCCATATATATAGATTAACCCAATTCTAAGTAGCAAGTAATCGCTCATACTAAATACCTTTTTAACATATTTTTTTAATCTTAACCACAATCATTACCTCTTATTTTCAAATGCTTCCCGACCTATGTTCAATTGATGAAAGGGACTTGGCATTCCTTTCAAGTCAGTGGACACTGAAGTGAAAGCCGGCACTACTTGAAGCAAGCGTGCTGATCTGCATGGCATGTCGCTTGCAGCTGTGATGCCCCACCGGAGGAATGGAACGAATAGATCTTGTTTTGAAGCTAAGGAGGATTAGAGGTTAGTTAGGCCGCATATGAAGTCATAATCAATGCATCCAGTCTTTTCACTTTATGCCTTTTTGAAAATTAGGGTAGGGTGTTTTGTCTAAAAGGTTGGTTAGTGACATAATACAATGACATGAGAGGATAATCCAGCTAGGAGTGGAATAAGACTTCTTGTTGTAAATTCACGATCTTCCTGTCTCTTTAGCAGTAACATGTCTCTTTACAGTGCTCTATGGGTAAGGAGAGAAGTCGGAAAAAAAGAAAATGGGAGCAAGATAAAAATGAGGGAAAATGATATTTATTTTTAGTTTACAAGAACCCTTTAATTTATATGGTACAACTGCACTTGAAATATTTGGAGTCGTGTCCTTTGTCCTTGGCATTTGGACAGATTGCAATTAAATAATTCGTTAGGCACGTCACTAAAAATCTTGGACGGTGAATCACAATGGATTCAAATGCCAGTTGATTTGCAAGTGATTGCAATCAAGTGAACTTTTCACTCTGTTTAGAGCTTCCTGTCTCTGCTGCAGCAATGCAAGTGATGAATCATCAATCTGCTTATTTTCCCTTTTCCGGGGAACTTTTCTTGACGAAGCTTTCCATTTTGATTCAAACATACAAGCTAAAATGGGGGAAACAACAAAATATTCAACCAAAAAAAAAAAAAAGAATTATATTGAATGCTGCAAATTATACAGAGGTTAAACATAAAATACGACAATAATATCTTGAGTTTGAATATCTCAAAATAGCGGGACTAGAGATTTCAGAAAGGACCTGACTCAGTTGAAATTTTCCAAGGTATTATCCGGTTTTCGATGAATATACTAGCATGCATTAAGGAATTTTCTGAAACATTTAAGCATGTGATGCAGAGCGTCTAAAAACATCTACTCGTTATGCTTTTACTGGAAATGCGAACAATTAAAAGCAATATTAAAAGAACTTCATTACAAATGAATGTTTAGATGATTAATAGAGCTATCAACATGACTAAAAATATTAGGTCACTGGAAATTTTTGTCAAAGCTCAAAATGAATCAATTCATGGTTATCATCTAGCATAAGATTGAGGGTTGCATGATGTATGAAACTCGGAAATATTCCCTTCAGCAAAGTTACCACATCATTGAAGTTCACCAAACATATTGCATGATTAGAATTTTAACACCGAAAGAATAGAAAAGTAAAATCAGACAAATTTGCTCTCCGCTTTCGTTTTCAAATGTGACAACTGGAGTTCACGTTGATCAGTGACAAAAGCCAATGGGATGAACATGCTAAAAGCAACTGAATAGCATTCATCTCATTCTTCTCAAGAATATTAAGAAAGTATGGATTTTACAATTAATAAATAACTACTATAGCTATCAGCATTCTTGATCATCGAAAGTTTTTATATAAGCTTCAAGGTAAGCAGCAAATCAACATTTTCTTTTCTCCAGAACACGTAATTAGATGCAAATAAAAATGAAAAAGCAAACTAGATATATACCTTCACTTCTGTCTGTAAAACCACAAATGATGCATGCACAGATCCATGGCCTGCCGGCACGGGATGCTTTTGCACCCCCTTTGATTTCACCATTATGTTGCTTCAAACTACATCCATTAAGATATGTACATCAAATATATATTTCTTGAAATCCATGACATACTTTGATGTCATTTCTTTTTTTTTGAGCTGAACTGTGATGTCATTTCAAAATTCTAAAAATTGAGAAGAAAGCAGAATTAGGCATTAGCTACACAATTTTTAAAAAATTAATTAAAAAAAAAAAACAGCAGTCTATCAATGCCATACAGGAAAGTATTAATTCACTTTTAATCAGCTGAATTGACTTGCTGACAGCTGGAGTAACATGTAAAAGGATAGCTTTTGCACCCTATAAGTATATTCTTATGTAGATACCAAATTCGATATCCTAATCACAGAAGCAAAAGTCAGTCTAACAATTCAAAGCTTCCACTTCTGGTGAGAAGCAGAAAGAGAGAACCTCAATTCCATCATAATTATGTATTATGCACCAAAAGCATCTTTGATGATTCTGAACTAGTCTTCCTTCAGCATTAAGTCGTTGCTCTTGTTTGCTCATCCCCTTTCAGTATTAATGAACTTTTTATCCTCTGTACCATTTTGCATCTGCTTCTGTTCCCTAAATTTTGCATTTTTGACAATCCCTATGCATGACTTAACAAACAGTTTTCACTTGACATGCAATGTTAATAATCCAGTGCAAACTTACTAATGACATTAGCTAATCTTGGTACTCAGGTTCCATTGGCAACAGGGCAGCATTGCAGATTATATGCCCTGCACTCTTCAGTGCTAACTAAATTTGCCAGTCCTGTATTCTTTGCTCTCCTGCAATGTTATTAAACAGTGCAAACGAGTCACTTCCAGGGATCTCACTGGCAAAATGTAGGCTCTCGATCATTCTCAGTCCATTTGCTAAAGTAAGTGGTTATGGTTGATTGTAACATAGGTGAACAATGGATCCTGGCTAGATCTTGGCTTTATAATCTCTAGGGATACTTGTTCTAGATGAAGAATTTTCTTCAGCACACAAAGCTCCATCCATATTTTTCAGCAACAAACAACCTGATATATTAAGTAATTAACTATGTCAACAAGCATGGGGAAAATACACTGTATTTGGTGGCTGTTTCCAAGAACATAGGAGCTACTATAAAACTTGGCAAAAGGTTCAGAAATATCAGTATCACACTGGTTGGCACGAGCTAGGAAAAAAAAATGAACTTGTAAAAATAAAATTTAGAGCAGCTAGTAAGTACTAAGTAGTAAGAATTGCTCCAAGTAATCAAGACCACAAATAACCATAGAAGTTTCTTAATTTTTGGATGAATCGTTAAAATTAAAATCAAACCAACTACTCGAAAACAGCAAGTATATACAACTTCCAAATGTACAAAATTTTAAATATTGATAAGGAGATGTGCATGTATGTCTATCCCCAATTCCCAATTGAAACAGACAGCTTTATTGGTGTCAAAAACTGCTGTTTCCATAACGAAACATAATTTTTAAGCATGCCACATATATCCTATAAAAGTTACAAGTTCCATCAAAAAGGCATTGTATTCTTCTACAACCATTCTTTGCCAACTCAAACCAAAAATAGTTATTTCATGGAATCAGCACTTCACACCTAAATTCTTCATACGGATTCTAAGCCCCAGAAATAATCTGATTACCAGGTAGACAAAACGTGCTCATTCAAGCACGATCCATTTCATCTCAGATATACTCAACAATACTTGTGTGCTGAATTCATGAAGCCTAATATAATTATAATTTATGAAAATAATACTATGCCCATTGAACCTCGAGAAATCCAAGCTAAATGCACATTGAGCACAAAAATCATTTGTCAAATAGCTCAAAACATCATGAAATCAGAAGACTTGATATTTAACATACCGGCGAGTGAAATTAGTCGTGACACCAACATAGGTTTTGATGGGGGGACTAGTGGCAATGATGAGATAAACACACCAAGAGCATGATTTGGAATTAAGCCTCAATTCGGGAAGTGAATTCGAAACAGGAGATGATGAGGATGATGAAGATGGGGAAGAAAATTTGGGCGAATTAGGGTTAGCAATTGGGTGCTTAACAGAGCGAAATGTATTAGACAACGCTCTCATCATACAGATCAACTACCTTAAACGGGTTAGCTTTCCCGTTTCAAAGAATGGGAAAATTGTTGTCGTTATTGTCCTTCACCTTGTTCGTTGACGGCTTGGCGCCTCCATTGCTCTGCTAAAAATTAGGAAAAATTACTGGAAATTTGCACTGAAGAAAAATAGCCCCCCAAAACAAAAAGTCTCTTTAATTTCAAAATCTCAAATAATAATTCTTACAAAAATTATCATTTACTTTTCAAAAGTAGTTAATTGCTGTTAAACTATCAAAATATAATAAATAAGCCTAATTTAGAGCTTTGAAAGTCAAGAGATATTTTTTAAGAATTTTTCCAAAGAAAATCTCTACTTGTTCACTTGTCATAATTTTTTTATAATCACACTTTTTCTCACAAATTTTACAATTCATTTTTAAGAAGTGATTTATATTTTATATTAAATATTATAATGACATTGAATGATTTTGTGAGTTAACAATACTCAACATCTCATCTAATGATAAGAGTTAAAAAAAAAAAAACCCTTGTACTTTGTAAAGAAAAAACATTTACTCCCTCCATTTCATAATAAGTACTATAATTTTAAAAAAAAAAAAACTTATTTTTCAGGTTTCTTTCATTCAGGGAGTGTTTGGATGCCCTTAAAATCACTTTTCAGAAGCACTTTTCCGCAAATCGAGACAATCTCCTCCACATATTTGCTTCGTATACCGTAAAAGCACTTCTGAAACCATGGTTTTGATCTTATCCAAACACCCCCTCAATCTTAAAGGGGAACATTGATTGAGAAGCATGGGTATTGTGCCATAGCACAAAACAAAATTATAAAGAAAAATTAATGTTTTGATTTTTACATTGTGGTTGTTAAGTTTTGATTTTGTATTATTCAATCATTTAACTTATTGCAGTTCAATCTCTATAATTGTAACCATTTAAAATTTTAACACCTCATAAAATATATAATTTTTTAAAAATATAAAAACTAATGATTGAGTTTCATGAAATTAAAGTTCATAAATTCAGTTGCACCAAGACAAATGAAACTTAGAAAAGCCAAACGTACTTGTCATGCCTGGCCAATGCCCAGTGGCGTGGGTATTAAATAGACAGAAACAACAACAGGCCACTTTTAAGTTTTAAAGTTCCCTACATCAGACAAGCAGTAGTGTGCCCCGCATTATCCTTGCCCATAAATAGAGGAGGTCCAAGAAAGAAGAAAGTGTAAAAATGCCCCCAAAAACGTTTTTTTTTTAAAAGAAAAAAAGATTATATGCTGTGGACGAGAGAAGAGAGGAGGAGTATAAATAACTATTGATGACTTGCCTTAGTGTTTTTCACAGATATATTGACATTGAACGGAACAAAGAAAAATTTAATTCTTCTAATGCAATCGATTAAAAGGGTGTTTGAAAGCACATAAACTTTTTTATATATTTATTTTGTATACTGTAAAAATATTTTTAAAATTTTGATTTTAATCCTATCCAAACGTCCTTATACGGGGCAAACACGTTTTATCCAAACGAATTGGGACACACACAAATTTGTTGTTATGCGTGTTCTTAGATATGGAATCTTTTAGTATCCAATTATGGAATCCAGTTCTTAAGTGCCACCCCCTCTGATAGAAAAAGGAAAAACTTTAATTAGCAATTGCCATAATAATTTAATTAAAATATCTTTCATAGAGCTTCGGGGTCAGCCCAACTGTAGTTTAGCGGAAAATCTCAATCAACAAGTTACGCTTCTTTGACGAGAAGTATAGAAGAATCCAGGATCCAGGAACAGAGGCATAGCGATTCAGATTTCTGGAGGTGCTTCTTTGGGCCTAAAGTAGCAGATTTTCGCAGTTACCATGATTACTGTATATGGTTGTGCTTCAAATTTATAGCTTATTCAACGATTTGTACCTTTCTTTTGGCTCTTCTCTCTGATTCCGATTCTAATTTCTGGTGTTCATAATCTGTCTGTCTTCGCGTCCCAATTTTTGCCCGGATTCTCTAACCCCAGTTGTTATTTCAATATCAAAAATTAGCCTTTCTTCTCGATTCTGGATTATAGTGGGGAGAATCCATCTGGGTAATCTATAAATTGTTAAATTAAGCTGATTCTGAAATCTTAGGCCATGAATATCTAGATTGGGCTTGATGTTTCACGTATCTTTTAGAGATAGTGGCTTCGTTTCATATGTTCTTTAGGACTACAGAAATGCTTCTTTGAATATATTCTTGAATATTATCAACTGGAGACAATAATCGGTTTCTGCTTTATCTGAGTTGGTGCCAGTAACGTAAAGTCAAAATCATTTGCGAGTTCTTTGCATTTGCCTTGACTTTAAAATTGGATGTTGCAGATATTCTCTTCTGTCGATAAGCCACTGCAATATCATTCAAAGCAAATAAAGGAAATATGAATGATGGAGATGTTGAGCTTTCAGATGGTTTCTTATTGTCGAATCCAGAATCGTCGAGCAATGTTCAGTCTTCAACATCCATGAATAAAATCAATGAATTCTTGAGGAACACCAGAACATGCACCCATACTCACACTTGCAACCCTCCTGGCCCAGATGCAGCACATACCCACACATGTTACCACACACACACCCAAGTCATTGCGTCTGAAGAAGATGATCATACAGATGATAAGGAGCATACCAACACAAAACGAAAACGGCCTTCGGGTAATAGAGAAGCTGTTCGAAAGTATAGGGAGAAGAAGAAGGCACAGACAGCTTACCTAGAGGAGGAAGTTAAGAAATTGCGTCTGCAGAATCAGCAATTAGTTAGGAAGCTACAAGGGCATGCACATCTTGAAGCTGAGGTTTTGAGGTTGAGGAGCATCCTGGTTGACCTCAAGGGAAAAATTGACAATGAGTTGGGTGTTTTCCCCTATAAAAAGCAGTGTAATGGCTCTTCCTCAATCTTTAAAGAGGGGCACACCAACATGCTGCCCACGGACCGCGGGACTGATCTTCAGTGTCAGACCAATTTCCAATGCTTTGATCAACAGGCAGGATTATCATCTCAGGTT
Organism: Neltuma alba; assembly: GCF_004799145.2. Classification (NCBI taxonomy): domain Eukaryota; kingdom Viridiplantae; phylum Streptophyta; class Magnoliopsida; order Fabales; family Fabaceae; genus Neltuma; species Neltuma alba. The sequence goes on from NW_021637324.1 coordinate 47,706, forward strand.
GGTACCTGTGGAAATGAAAATTTTATGATTCCATGTGAAGGGAACTGTGAACCTCTAGCCGTGAATTGTCAAGGTAACACGAATAACATATCAAATACTGAGGGGCAAGTTGTGGACTCAGTGGATAACTTGATGTCATCTGCATCTCAAGATAAGTAATCAATCATACGGACATATCTTCTGTGAGTTCTTTCTTGTTACATTCTTGTCGTTACCTTTTATCTGTGTTGTTGAGGTGGGTGATGCATTTCATAGTTAGGATAATCATAAAAGCTTTCTGTGAGGGGATTTGCCCAAAATAGTTTGATGACGATAGAATCTTGTATCTAAGACTGATGTGGTTGTAAATTTTGTATATTTATACCAGGCATCACAAAAGGAAACAACTTTTTTTTTGTGTTGTTTTTCCTCAAAAGAACAAGGAAGAGACCTTCATGAGTGTGTCAAGTTTTTGTTACTGAAGACACTAGTACTCTTGTGCAGTTGCAACTGCAAGATGCCCTGATAATGTGCCGTTGTTGATCTCATCTTAAAGTATTAGTAATATGATACTTGTTTGACATTGAATAGAGTTCACGTTTTGCATAGAATTGAGATCTTCGCACTTTGTTCTTAAGATGATTCATGATAAAAGAAAATTCCATGAAAGTACACCTTCACCTCAAGATATTGATATGGAACGATGGAGTGGAATAAACGGGGGTCTTGATTACTAAGCCTTTGCTTTTAGAAGTTGCCTATCCGTTTAGCACCTCCTGAACACCTCCTGAAAATAAGTCATCCATATCTGCCTGTATGTGCCCGGGTGTGTACATGTTAGCAATAGATCAAGTGTCTGGAATATAAAGTATTGATAGGTTCTAAGATTTGTTATGTATTAAATTTTGATGATAATGTTCCTGTTGCAACTCTTGATGACAGCATAGCATATGACAAGGATATAAATTTCCTTTGCAGTGCTCTTTTTGATATGTACGTGTTTTTAATCCACCTTCTTGTTACCCTTATAGGGTCTGCCTTAAATTGACTTTGTTGGTAGATATTTCTCAAGTTAGGTTGGCTCATTACATTCTGCAGGAAAGTGATGCATCTCTAATCTTAAACTCATGTTATGCTGTGTGATTTACATGGCATTTTCTACCCGAAGGAAACCACAAGCACAAGAAAGCAAATCAATAACAGTGACATTTACTTGAAATGATAAGAGTAGGGCTGCAGGATTCTCCCAGGACATAGCTTTTTCTGGCAGTCCTGTACTGTTGCATTGTGTACTTGAATTGAAACTTAATCGTTATGAATTCATCAGAGAACTAAAATTTCTTCATAAACTATTCTTTGCCTCTTTCATTATTTCATTCTCAGCATAGCAATGTTTTCAACTTGATATCAGTTTGCCGCCTGTTAAAACTAACGTTCATTTATTCATTCGTTTTGCCTGTTTTGCTGCATTCAAAATGACTTGTGCTTTCAATTCGATGGTCTTAGTCCTACACCCTACAGTCTGCAAAATCAAAGTCTAACACTGCAGATTGCAGATTTTCTTGTTTGTGTATGTGTTAATTCTCGTTAATTTTGGTTACATTCACAGACACAGTTCTTTTATTCTTCAGTGTTTGTATCCTTGAACTCTTGACGAGAACTTTGCTAAGGACAAAAGTTAGGTAACTTGCTATCAATCAAGATTTTTTATAAGAAAATAGTGAATGTGGATCATTTATTGAAAACATGTTTCCACAATCCATTTCTGTAACCTGATAACGAATATATGGGTTGCCCCTTTTAAGTGTTTTCGTTACCCCCGTTGATACCTAAGGGAAACCATGAATTGGAAAATGAGTTTATGCTGACTCCTTTTGACAAGCACAAGAATGAAAGAAATATCTATTACTCCTCGAATTTTTAATATAAAACGTAATTGATTAATTTAAATATGTTAAGAATATTAGTTAAATTAGATAATATGATTTTTTAAAAAACGTTAAGAATATTAGTTAAATTAGATAATATGATTTTTTTAAAAAACGTTGTTGTTATTTTCTTAATTTTCTCCTTCCGTCTCCTATTTAATAATTGTTGAGAGAATATCAATAAGGTTACTTCGGAAAAAAAATTAAAAAAATGGAAATTAGGTTATACATATATAATTAATATCAATTCTCAAGTTAGCTTTTATATTAAAGACCGAAAGAGCTCCTTATGATCATCACCCAATAACAACTTTTTTATTCCCCTTTTTTGGCAATTCCATTCTACTATAAATTTTACTTTAAATTTTAAGAATTTTTCTATTAAAAGAAAGGTAAAGGAGACTCTATTTCTTCCTAGTGTGGTATTGTAAAGCTTGATGCATCTCACAATAAGAGCAAGTCATGGGATGGAAAAATATGTTTAGTTTATTTTGGATATTATCATTAATATTTATATTGTGGTCTAAAAATGTTTATACTGGTTAATTGTCATCAGTTTACCCATGTTGGCCTCAAAAGAATACTTTTGAATTGGGCTTAAATTGAACATGATTTAACCAAGCCTTATATTCGGCCTAAATTAAAAAAACCAAAAAAATATTGAACCTTGGATTTTTAAATTTTTTAACACTTTGGCCCAAAAAGATCTTTTGAAAGTAAACTCACTTTTGATGGAAGTTCCAAAAAGAACAGCACGTCCTATATCCATACCCATCACTGGTCTCACTTTTAAGAGTTCATCTTGATGTACAAAATAGAGTAAAATAAATAAATTTTAAATTTTAAAATATGATTTTATGTTAAAAATAACAATTCTACCCTTGAATAAATCAAAGGGATCTCAACTCCCAACCAGATATCATTACTTTGTCCCGTTATTATCCCTGGTCTCGCCATCACTGCCTTCCATTATTATTAATTCATTATCCATTCCATTCACTTTAGTACTTATTTCCATTTCGTAAATGAAAAGTATATATTCTTATTCATTTAATACTTAACAAAAACAGTGTGAATTCATTCATGTTGACCACCAAAGAAATGCCTTTACAAGTAATATGATTAAGATTAATTGAGTAATAATATAATACAATACAATACAATAAAAATGTCATTATTCAAAGTAAGCATTAAACCTTCATCCAAGATTGCAGAAACAATGAAGCTTAATTGGTACAGCCAATTAACATGATGAAACATAAAGTGGAACATCTATTTGGTTCTATTTCTTGATTACAACAGCACGATATTTCAAAAAAAGAGATAAATACAGAGGGTAAATAAGTTCTAAATGTTAGTTGAAACTCCATGTGTTTGCCTATCTTAGTCGTTGCAATAGAGAATTAATACTCCTTCCTATGTATGCATTCCAAAAATTAGTGATAAGATGAGGTGGTCCTGTATGGAGTTCATGTCTCACAATTACATGGATCAATTCTCTCTCTCTCTCTCTCTCTCTCTCCCTCCCTCCCTCCCCATACACATATTTTTTAGAAAAATAGACAGTTTGGTTTTAATTAATAAGTGAAATATAGGGTTTAAGACAATGTTGACCATAAAAAATAATGAGAGATTGACTGATGAATACTCATATATTGATGAGAAGATGGAGCACATGGGGCTTCCTACCTTTCTTCCAGCCTCATTTTTAACTCTTCCTCTCTGCCTCATCTTTTCTTGTCCCATCTTTCTCTCTCTATATATGACAAACACGACATTTTTGTCTCCTCATTATTCTCTCTCTCACTCTCGAAGTCCAAATTATCACCTCTGATTCTAATTATAAGATCTCGTTTGTGACAACAAACAACAAACGAGGTCTTATAATTAGAATCAGAAGTAGTGATAATCTTGAAAGATTAGTCTAATAATAGTGAAAATAAAACGTATTATGGTTTACAACGCATAAATGAACCAATCCTTTGGTTGGTTTTTATTTAGCTTTTTTCCACGTGCATTAGTTAGACTAAAAAGTGAATTAATATTAAAAAAATGACCACGAAATAATTTTTCGTCAATAATATAGTTTAATAAAAAATAATAGAGAAAAGTTATAAATTGCAGGGAGCAATTTGAAAAATCAATAAAATTGTAAGCAAAAGCATAATACTCTGAATGAACAAATTAATTGAAGAGCATAGACACATGAAGTTCACCTTATGGCAATTTAAAAAAGTTGCTTGCACTAATAAAAAATATGACATCAACGTATGAATACAATCTGGAGATGCTAATGCAGACGCAAGGTTTTTTATTAATTAATTTATTATTTAATTTGGTCAGAAATGAAGTGAGGGTATTAATAATTGCAAAGAGGAATATGATGAAAAAGGAGAAGGGAAATTATGATAAGATCCAACACAGAGTGATGATGATGTGGAAGTATACAATCTGAGATCACCTCTTTTTTCAATTATTATTAATAATATTATTATAAGATATCATCACCCAAATCTCCCTGCAACTATTTCATGCACTCACTTAAGCATCCCATGTTAAGCTGTTTGCCCATAAATGAACCCGCCTATCTAGAGCTAATACTTTATCTAATTAAGAGATGCCCCAAGAACAAAAAAAAAAAAAACTTCTTTGTGAACAATATCTTCCCTTTCATTTATCCAAAATTTCATATTGAAAATTTATAATTCTTTTTGAAGATTGAAGTTACTACTAAATTTTGGGGCATTTTGGTAAATTACTTTAAATTTAAAAAAACAAAAGAGCAAAAGAAAATGTTTGTTTTTTGCCAGCAAAAAAAAAAGTTATACTCTCTCAAATTCTTGATATAAGAAAAAGAACTAGATAACTAGTCTATCAATAATTAAAAAAATTAGTTAATTTAGTTATTTATAACAAATGTACGTTAGTTTTTCTAGAATACGTTTTCTAATTATGTGTATTACAATCAATTCTTGATAGACATCTATGTACTATGCATAATTAATAAGAATATTTTTAAAAAATTATAAATTTAGAAAACTAAATAAATTGATATTTTATATTTAAAACTAAAATAAATTTTTTGTCTAGCTTCTCATATATTTAAAATCTGAGATAATAGTAATTATTATTGTAATTTTCTTAAAATGTGATAATTAGCTTCTCATGCAAAAAGCTTCTTAAAAAAGTTTTGAATATAATTTTGTTAATTACTGAGGCCCTTGAATTTAATTAATAATGGGTCCGAATTATTTGTCCACTTGTAGCAGCTTTAAGCTTTAATTGGTTGGTGTGGTCAAAATTAAAGTTTGAGGCAAAAAGAAAATTTTTTTTTTTTTGAAAAAAATTAAGTATCAGTGGGTGAGTTGGATGAGACAGAAGACCATACAATAGAAGAAGGGAGCTATCATTGTCCCGTTTGCAATGATTTGCAATTAAAGAAATTAAGGGGTCAGATATTAATATGTTTTTGCCAATTATACCATTTCATTTGGCATCTCTGTGACTTAATAGTGATGTTGACACTTCTATAATCATGCCCTCTCTTGAAAACGACCCCTTCATTAAGGTATAATTCATTCCATTAATCCCCCATTAGACCGAGAATTCGTCTTTAATTAACTTTTTAATGCTTTCCATAAAAATTTAAATTTACAAGAATGCCACTAACAATAATTTGTAAAGCCTAATTAAATTTCTTACCTGAAACTATTATTTATATGTTCATAAATGTCTAAATCTATATTTGCAACCAAAAATTTCTGTGATATAACTATCCTTAATTAGATTGATCTTTTGGAATCTTAATGTCATTTTCCCTTGATCTTGTTGCTAGTTCATACTTCATACTTCATATTATTGGGTAAATTAAAGATCTACACTTATTCTTTTCACATATTTTACTTGGCTATCCTTATATCATAATGCATAAATATTTATATTTTTAAAATTATTTCAGAATATAAGTTGTAAGTCACATCATTTATAACTTAATATATTTGACTTTTTATAAATTTTACTCTACATAAATTTTTTGTTTCTTAAATATGTTCTCATTTTATTTTTAGTCCCAGGTTTTTTTATATTTAAAATTATCGATTCCTATAATATCGATAATTAAAACTTAAACCATTTTTCTCCTTATAGAATCAAAACCTATAGTTTGAAACTTGATAAAGTAAAACCAAAATTCTTGTAAATTTGAGGGGCTAAAGATTATATACCCTATAAATTAATTTCATCGCTTGTCAAAGTACATGATTAAAAATAATACTAGTTTTAAGGATATCTAACTTGAAATTTATAGGATTTGAGTTATTAAATATATTCCCCCAAATAACATACCTATATTGGTTTCTTTCTTCTTCTTCTTCTTTTTTTTTTAACAAGTCAGAAAATCCTGAAGTCATTTTCGACTTAAAACTAATCTCTGTCAGATCGGGAATATTAAGGTTGAAGCCCTCTCAACAAACGCTCTTTTTGAAATTTGAGCTAATATGTGCGGATCCATGTCTTACAATGAATTAGGTGAATATCCTCAGTTCACTAATTATTCATGCAAAGTAAAAAACTTAAGGACTAAATTAACAATTAAAGGTTATATATTATCTTTCAAAGAACCGGATTAATTGCTAATTAAGATTTCGATTAATTAAGTTATTGAATTTTCCGAAATCAAGTAATTAGTTAAATGGGACAAATATTAATTAGCTAGCATGCATGCGTGTAGGAATTAAGCCAACACAAAAATATCTCAGCCAAAAAAAAAAAATAGAGCTATCATAATTATTGAGGGGAGATAAAGTGGATGTGAAATGATAAAACACGAATGAATATGTACAAGTGTATGTGTATATATATAGAAACACATGCAAAAAGAAAAAGAGAGGAAAGAGATATGAGAAGCAAAATTGATAAGCTCTTCCATTATTTTTGATGTAGGGTTGGTAGGTTTAGTCATTTGAGGTAAAAGGTCAAAAGGGAATTCAATCATTACTATTTAATCAAATAATTATATATATACTTTTTTTGGGGTGATAATAACTATAGCCAGTTAAACGTGAGGGAACTAGAAAGTTCATTTTCACTCAAAATTTTAACTGAAACAAAAGAGATATTTGCAAATAATAAAGAAATAGAATAAGTGAGACCAGATTTTCATACTGAATTCAGATCTTTATATTTATAAACTAAACGGGAAAGATATATTTAGTAAGACATATAGAAACATGTATAGTATTATGTGTGGAAAAAAATCATATTAAAAAATTATCTCAATTGAGCCTAACAATGCATAAATATGACATAATTGTATCATATATTTTATAATTGTCATAAAAAAAAATTAAAACTTTGATTAGGGGAAGAGTTGAATGCCTTAAAGCTCTGCATTTTTTATTAATAATTAGTGTTGATATAAAATTATTCATAATAACTAGGGATGACCCATACAAATGATTTTTATCTAAATTTTCATAAATTTACGCATGGCATCATCACCATTATATTCCTCAAAGTAAAGTAAACATCCAGCCTCCACTAATAAATTAAAAAATTTAGAATAAACAATGTGTGTGGAGGAATTAATTGAAAGATTTAAAGTGGCACGAGATATGAAAAGGTATTTTACAGGGGAAAAAGAAAAAAAAAAAGAAGGTAAAAAGGAATTGGAACAATAAAAAAGGACAAATGGAGAGATAGAGAGTCCAGTCGAAGAAAGACACTCTGAACTTTTGGTCTCCACTTGATAAGGGAAACCAATTCTTATCATCAATAAACTGAGATATATACAATATATATACACACACACAATATATATATATATATATATATATTCTATTTTCATTATTTCGTGTAGTTATTTTCTTTACTTTTTTTTTTTTTGCCTTGACTCTATTATTTTAATTCAAAACTATAAAGATACTTTTATAAGTAAAAATATTTTTTATTTCACTCGATTTTGAATACTAAACATGTTCAAGATGTTGGAGATGATATAATTAGTTTGAAAATAAAGCGCCTAATATATGACAGAATTAGTGGTGCTTTTTCTTACGATGAGATATGCATCATTCAAATATAATTTTGTTAGTCCAAATTTTAAATTTTATAGTTGATATTTTTAAATAAAATTATTTTTTGATAATTAACAACTAAGAGGTAATTTTCATTTTGAATTATGTACATATTAAATTATTAAAAATATAAAATAAAATTATCCTAAATCCCAGTCTAATTGTCAACTCATCACTTGAGTGATGAACACTCAAACTGGATCCGATATATGGCATGAGTATCAGATTAATTGGCTTTTCAATTTTAAATGATCATAACTATTCAAAACATAAATATCAAGTTTAAAGTGCATAAATTTTGTAGTTATTCATTTGAGTTTAAATGGGTTGATCAATTAATTTTCCCTTTTTACAAGTGCGTATTCCTTATATAAATATCATCCCTCCGTTTATGATTCAATCATAACCTGATAATTATAAATAATCAATTTACCTTTTTGTGGATTTTACCAAATTAGTTTTAAAAAAATATTTATAGTCATGAACAAATAAGAAGGGCATTGGTGTAATTGAACATGTTTCCCATTTTGGCCTCACAAAAGTTGATAAAGATTGAACGGTTGAGGGGGGAGAGACAGGCACATGGGTTTCTCAGATGCTTCCTTTGTTTTCTTATTAACTTTACGTTCCTGTTTTGTCATTCTCAACATCCTTTCTTCTCACTTTTAACATCCCTCTCACTTTTTCCTCTTCATTTTTACCAACTAATCTTTTTTAAAATTTTCAAATCATCATAATAATATACATACTTTTCCTATCCTATTTATGGAATAAAGAAAAAAATTTATCTTTAATAGAAGTCATTTCATTACATTTTTCCTAATCTATTGTTCTATAGACTATTTTTTTTGAAAAATAAAATTGAAAATTTATTAAATTTTAAAACACAATTATTGAAATTTTCTTATAAATATATCAATCATTAGAAGTGTGTATACTACCCCCAATCCTTAATATAAGAGCTAGTTTAACTTTTATTTGGGTACTCCTCGGGTCCTTAATTAATATAGAACCTAATTGTTAAGTTAATTTGGGTCCTAAATATAAAACCTATTTCTCATATTTATCAATTTTTTCTAAATTACCCTTATGGATATTCATTCAACCATAATCAAGTAAGTGAAAGATGGAGGATAGTAAAAAAAATGATTATGGTGTTTTAGGAAAAACATATTATATTTCTTATAATTAACTAACTTACCTAACTTTCTTATCTAATCCAATTAATTAAATATATCTTATATTAAGGACCATAGAAGTATTACATATAAGACCTCAATTTACTTTGTCTCTCATATTTATTCATTTTTTAAGATAATCCTTATAATAATTACACATGTTAAATGTTTTTATCAAATAACACTTGATTAGTAAAGATATTTTAAAAAAACAATACCTATTTATTACAAATAACTAACTTAACTAATTTTCTCAATCTACTCAAATTAATCTACTCCTCCGGTCCTTAATATAAGACCCATTTAACTAATTTGATTAGATTAAGGAAGTTAGGTAAATTAGTTAATTATAAGAAAAGTAA